>NW_006408581.1:3620210-3627290 GCF_000296735.1 Chrysochloris asiatica | reverse complement strand
GGGTCGCTATGAGTCGGTTCCGACTCGATGGCACCTGACAACAACAACAACAAATAGAATACCAAGGAATTTGCTATTTTTAAATGGTTTTAAATATTAAGAGGAATTAGAACAGAATTTTCGTGAATAATTTAGACGTATTGTAACCATATATTTTCAAATCTGTAAATGAATATGATGTAGTATTTCTACTTATTCATTATTTTTAATTCATTTCCTATGTGTTTTCTTGCTTCCTTTGAGGTACATTGCTTTGCATTAACAGTTATTTTTACAGTTCCTCAAGTAATGTACTTTAGAAATCAGTATAATATTGTAAATTAATTTATCTCTTGGGATATTAGAATTGTTCTGTGGGCATTATTCTCAAACCTAGATGATGCTTTTATGAAAGAATAAACATCAATATAGTTTATCTGCTTATGAAATATTGCCAAGATTTAACAATAAAAACATTCAAAAATAGTCTGTTGTTTATGGTGTTTTCAGTTGTATTATTGATTGCATGACTGGTTGGATCAATGGTGCAGAAATTGGCCATTTATATTGCAAAAATCAGAATCAATTGTAAAACAGCTGACACTATGCCTGCTAGTCTTGTGAGAAAACACCTATTAGGTTAAGATGACTGCTTCTATCACCTCTGGAAGAAATTCCAGCCATGATTTACATACCTCATACTTTCTTTGTATTTCGTATTATTGTTTTATATTTTCATAGTATCCTGGATGATATGTAGCAAAACAAGATATGTGAGGTGATTTCACTTTGGAAAGATTAATTGGATTGTTGTCATTGTTATGTGCCGTGGAGTCGGTTCCGACTCATAGTGACCCTGTACAGGGTTTCCAAGGCTGTAAATCTTTACGGGAGCAGAACGCCTCATCTTTCTCCCGCAGAACCGCTGGTAATTTCGAACTGCTGACCCTGAGGTTCGCAGCCCGATTCGTAACCACCATGCTACCAGAGTTCCTTTTGCTAGCAGCATTATTATTCCCTTATACAAACTCATATTTGTAGGGCAAACTTTTTAAATGATATCCAGTGAAGTTTGGGATATGCTGTTTGATAATACCCGTTATTATATATTAAGGTATTTCATTACTTTAACAAGCACAAATAAAGAGGACAGTTTAAAATGCAACCTGTTCCATTTATGATGCATACTAAAACATCCCAAGATTTAGTGGCTTAAACATTGGTCAGAAATTTAGCCAGGTCTTGGTCGGACAATACTTCTTCATGTACTGGTCTATTGTCACTCAAACTAGTTAGCTAGTTTCTGTGCTGATTTGGTGATGTGAGAATATCTTTACTCTCCTGCCACATGCTTTAGCAGGAAAACCTGGAAGACTAACTCAGAAAGTGCTCCTCAAGCTATAGTAGTTTCAGGACTTTCCTGTTGGTTTCTTCATTAAGGTAGCTATCCTGCTACTTGTATGATAGCTCAGTATACCAGAAATGTCTCAAATTTTTGGTAATTGCAAAATCTAGTTCCATACAACCTATCTTAACATTACTCCGAAGCACTCAAATGATAGGTCAAGAGCCAGTCCCTTTTTTGTTGCTGTTAGTTGTCATGGAGTTGATCTAGATTCACAGAAGCTCCCTGTGACAGAGGAGAACTGCCCTATAAGATTGCTAAACCTTTAATCTTTACAAAAGCTGATCATCAGCTTGTGGTTCAAACTGACCTTGAGGTTGAGTGCTTATCCTACAGCACCACACCACCAAATCTCCTTCTCCTTTTAAGTGTAGAGAAATAGAGCCCAGCTCTTGATGGGAATGGTATCAACAATGGCGCTCATCTTTCCTTCAGAAGTGAACTGAGGTTTAAGTACTTGGGAACATGTTTTTGCTTCTCCTGTTAATATTTAATCAAGGGATTAAGAAATATCTTTTTCTAGTATAACAATTTTTAAATGCATGCTTTTAGTGTGAGCAAACGTCAAAGCGAGATTTTATTTCAAATCTAATGGCACGCAAACTCAGCTATTTGAGAGTTCAATTTTAGAAAATAAGTCAAGTTTGTCTAGACCTTGGTCAGGTTTCTAAATGAAGTGTTTCATTGTTTCTGAATTAACTGAGACCTAAGTTCATTGTTTCAATTTAGTTGAGCCACCCAATTTTTATAGTAAATTCTAGAGAATTCATGAGGTTTTGTGATTCCATTTGAGTTCATTGCCAGGTTTCTTTGTAAAATATGACAATACTTGTCAAACTTGTGAACCCAAAAGACTTGACTGAAGCTCACTAGTTTTATGCTTAATTTGGAAGCTCACTTGGGTTTGGCTGACCATGAAATGTCAAGCTAAATGTGCATGGCTTAAAATAGTAAAAATGAAAGCAGATGAATTAATTCAAATTCATGTAAATCGGACACTCTAAGTTACTATTAACTTCAATAACAGTTAAAACCAAGACCATCAGGAAGTGTTGGACCAGATCTTGAATCTTTTGCAAATTAGATGAAGTTTGTCCTCAGAGAGCCGCTTAATATTTTTCTGAATTTTTTTCTCTTATTTGATCATGGATCTTAGTTCTAGAATGGTCATTTGTGGATTACAAGGTTCCTGTGACTCCACAATGCTCCCACATGGATAGACTTTTCAACAATCCTCCCATGATGCATGCCTCTTTTTTTCTTCCTTGTCCATGTTCAAGTTTTCCTAACATTGAGATTGTTGTTTTTAGCTACCATTGACTTAATTCTCGCTCTGGCAAATCATGTGTGCAGAATAGAACTGTTCTCAAGACTGTGACCTTACCGAAGCAGATTGCTGGACATTGCTTTCCAAGTGTTTTGGGATGGGTTGGAACCACTAACCTTCTAGTTAATAGTCCAGTGCTTATATATTTCTTCAATGCAAGGGTCATCACTTTGAGATACTTATATATCCCCTATGAACTGACTGTAGATGAGTTGCATAAAAGCTTATATTTTAATATTATCATCTCCCAAAGCGCTTAACAGCAACAACATAGTAAAGTACAGAATCTGAGCTATGACTCTCAGTACATATATTCATTACCTTTTGATTAAAATGTTAATGTATTAGGCACTATATTCTAGGAGTAACAAACCACCTTTAATGCATCCTAGACAAAGAACTTTGTACTCAATCAAAAATATATTTTTAAGTCATTCTATAAAATAAAGTTAAGACTACTTTTTGAAAAGTTTAAAGTCAATTAGAGATGCAAGCAAAGCAACTGACAAACAGAGTAACTAAGTGTATTATGATATTAAATAAACAGAAACAGTTGAATAGATGAGAGATTAAATACACAAATTCTATTTTAATTCTAACTAGGAATTTAGATCTCCTCACTCTTCTAAGGGCTTATTTGTAAAGATGAAATCTACTACTGCCTTACAAATTACTTCACAAGTAATTTCTCTAAGGTGTTTATTTCACAAGTGTTTCTCTAAGGTGCCATCAAGTCAGTTCTGATTTACAGTGGCACAATGCACAACAGAATGAAACAATACCCAGTCCTGCACCATCCTCACAATTGTTGCTGTGCTTGATCCCATCTAACTGAGGGTCTTTCTCTTTTCTGATGACTCCACTTCGTCGAGCATGATGTCCTTATTCTGGTGCTGAACCTTTCTAACAACATGTTCAAAGTAGGGGAAATTAAGTCTGCCCATCCTACCTTCTAAGGAACTGTCTGGCTGTACTTCTTCCAATACAGATTTGTTTGTTCTTCTGGCAGTCCATGGTACTTTCAATATTTTTGATAACATCGCAATTTATGAAAAACCATAGAAGAACTCATTGTCCAACTTTTACATGATTAAGAGGTGATTGAAAATACTGTGGCTTACGTCAGGCACATTTAGTCTTCAAACTGACATCTTTACCCTTTAACACTTGAAAGAGTTACTTTGCATTAGATTTGCCTATAGCAAATATCCTTTAATTTCTTGGCTACTGCTTCCATGACCATTCATTGTGGATTCAAGCAACATGAAGTCTTTGATAACGTCAATCTTGTCTACATTTATCATTATGTTATTTATTGTTCCAGTTGTGATGCTTTTAATTTTCTTTATATTGAGGTACAATCCATGAAGATTTTTATCTTCATCAGTAAGCATTTCAAGTGCTCTTTTCTTACAGCAAACAAGGATGTGTCAGCTGGATTTCACAAATCTTTAATGAGTCTACCTCTAATCTTGATGTCACATTCTTCCTCACATAATTCAATTTCTCAGATTATTTGTTCAGTATACAGATTGAATATGCAAGGTGAAAGAATAAAACCCAGACACACCCTTACCTTATTTTGAGTCATTTGGTATCCTTTTGTTCTGTTTGTCTATGTACAGGATTTTGCTCCTTGGTCTATGTATAGGTTCTACATGAACACAATAAAGTATTTGGGAATTATCATTCTTAACATGATATTCATAGTTTATTAGGACCCAAAAAGTCAGATGTCCTTGCATAGCCAATAAAGTACAAGCAAACATCTTTCTGCTTATAGCCAATGTGCATCAGTAATTATAATCTTCATATCATAGCCTCTTCTAAATCGAGATTAAATTTCTGAAAGCTCTCTGTTTAACTACTGCTATAATAGTTTTTTAAATTATTTTCAGAAAAATTTTTCTTTGATATTGTTTGATGCTTTCAGCATCCCTTTGGGTAATCTTGCTTTGGATTCAACACAAAAATAGATCTCTTACTATTTGTTGGCCAGATAACGATTTTCATTGCATAATTGAGTGATACCTCCATAACTCCATAAATTAGCTAAAACATTTCAGTTTGTATTTGTCACATATTGGAACCTTGTTTTTCATTAATACGTTGAATACAGCTTGAACTTCTTCCTTCAGTATCATTAGTTCTTTATTATATGTTAATTTTGAAATGGTTGAACATAACCCAATTCTTTTTAGTATAGTAGCTCTGTGCATTCCTTACATCTTCTTTTGATGTCTCCTGTGGCACTTAATATTTTGTCCATATAGAATTCTTCAATATTGCAGTCTAAGTCTTGAATTTTTTCTTCAGTACTTTCAGCTTCAGAAATGATGAGCATTCTCTTCCATGTTGGTTTTTCAACTCCAGATCTTTGCACATTTCATTATAATACTTTACCTCGACTTTCCAAATGCCTCTGACATTTCTGTTCAGCAGTTTTTATTCTTCATCATTTTTCTAGTCACTTTAGCTTCTCTCTACACTTAAGAGCAAGTTTTAGAACCTCTTAACCTCTTATAGAATTCATTTTGATATTTTATTTCTTTCCTGTCTTTTTATGGCCATTTTTTTTATGTTCATGCATGATGTTCTTGTCATTCCACAACTACTCTTGTCTATGTTCATTAGTGTCTAGTGAATCAAATATGTTCTTGAGATGGTCTCTAAATTTAGGTGTCATATACTCAAGGTCATACTTTGGCTCCTGTGAAGTAGTTTTAATTTTCGTCAGCTTCAGCCTGAACTTCAGGTCAATTGTGGGAAAGACCATCAGTTGACCCTGGCCTTGTGCTGACTGAGAGTATTGAACTTCTCCATCATCGATTCCCAATATGTGTTCAGTTTGAGGACTGTGTATTCAGCCTGGTGAAGTCTACATGTACATTATCATTTTTAGGTGCTTTCTAATGGGTTCTGAGTCATAGCAACCTTATGGACAGAAGAAAACACGGGCCGGATCTGTTCCATCCTCATAATTGTCATTGCATTTGAACTGTTTGAAGCAAGGTGTCCTACTCCAGGGAGTGGTCCTTCTTGACAGCATGTCCAAAGTATGATAGGCATAGTCTTGTCATCCTTGCTTCTAAGGATCACTGTGGTTGTAATAATTTCCAGACAGACTTGGTTGCTATTCTGGCAGTCCATGGTACTTTCAACATTCTTTGCCAATACCATCATTCAAATACTTCAATTAGCCTTTGGTCTTCTTATTTATTGTCCAACTTTCACATGCATATGAGCTTATTTAAAATACCATGTCTTAAGAAAGGTACACCTTAGTCCTCAAAGTGAAATCTTTGATCTTGAGCAATTTAAAGAGATCTTTTGCAGCAGATTTACCTAATGCAATTAATTATTTAATTTCTTGGCTGCTTCCATGAACGCTGATTGTGGATCCAAGCAAAATGTCTTTGACAACTTCAATCTTTTCTCTGTTTATCATGACATTATTTATTGGTCCAGTTGTGAAGAATTTTGTTTTCTTTACATTGAATTGCAATCCATACTAATTTTCATTAGAATTTCAAATCCTCCACATATATAGTCATAGTTTATATTGTTGTAAATTGTGTTCACAATGACTAGTCCCTGTTCTTGCCAAATTCTATCATGGGATAGCCAGCATCATTTCTGTTACCTATTTCATATGTTCCAAATACTGATTTTTTTCTCTTTGCTTCCAACTTTCACTTTTCAATCACTGGTAATTATCAAGACATATTGATTATATCTACCACACGTCTGTCAGTGTCTTGTACTGTGGTGACCTGTGAGTTGCTGTGATTCTGGAAGCTATGCCACTGGTATTTTAAACACCAGCAGGGTCACCCATGGTGGACAGGTTTCAGTTGAGTTTTCAGGTGAAGACACACTAGAAAGAAAGAGTGATGAATTAATTCTGAATATTTAATCACTGAAAACCTTATGAATACCAGAGAAACACTTTTAGATATAGTGCTGGAAAATCAGCCCTTTAGGTTGGAAGGCACTAAAATATAATTGGGGAAGAGCTGACTTCTCAAAGTAGAATTGACCGTGATGACGCAAATGGAGTAAAGCCTGTGGGAGAAAAGCCCACGGGACCTTCATTTGCTGATAGGGCAAAACTCAAAATGAAGAAAATAGCTGTAAACATCCATTAATAATTGGAACATGAAATGTACAAAATATGAATCTAGGAAAATTGGAAATTGTAAAAAATGAAATGGAACGCATAAACATTGATATCTTAAGTATTTGTTGTTGTTGTTGTTAAGTGCTGTTGAGTTGGTTCCGACCCATAGCGACCCTGTACAAGGTTTCCGAGGGTGTAAATCTTTACGGGAGTAGAAAGCCTCATCTTTCTCCCGTGGAGCAGCTGGTA
>NW_006408581.1:3578369-3620110 GCF_000296735.1 Chrysochloris asiatica | reverse complement strand
CAGCTGGTAGTTTCGAACTGCTGACCTTAAGGTTCGCAGCCCAATTCGTAACCACTACGCTATTAGTGAGCTGAAATGGACTGGTATTGTCCATTTTGAATCTGACAACCACATGGTTTACTATACTGAGAATGGCAAATTGAAGAGGAATGGTGTTGCATTCATTGTCAAACGAGCCTATCTAGATCAATCATGAAGCACAACATCATCTGTGATAGAATAATATCCATGAGCCTACAGGGAAGCCAGGTTAATACCACTATTTTTTCAAATATATTCACCAACTACTAAAGCCAGTAAGGATGAAATAGAAGAATTCTAACAACTTTTTCAATCTGAAATAAATCAAACATGCAATCAAGATGTATTGATCATTACCGGTGATTGGAATGCAAAGGTTGGGAGCAAAGAGGAATCATCAGTAGCTGGAAAATATGGCCTTAGTGGTAGACATGATGCTGGAGTTTGCATGATAGAACTCTGCAAAATCAATGATTTGTTCATTTCAAATAACTTCTTTAGACAGCATAAAAGAAGATTAAACACATTGATCTCGCCAGATGCAATATATAGAAATCAAATTGACTACATCTCTGGATACAGATGATGGAAAAGCTCCATATCATCAGTCAAAACAAGGCCAGTGGCAGATTCTGGAACACACCATCAGTTGCTCATATGAAAATTCAAATTGAAGGTTAAAAAAATGAAAACAAGTCCATGAGAGCCAAAATCTGACCTTGAATATATCCAACCTAGATTTAGAGATCATCTGAAGAACAGATTTGATAGATTAAACACTAAAGACAGAAGACCAGAAGAGTTGTGAGATGGCACCAAGAAAATAATATATGAAGAGAGCAAAAAGTCATTAAGAAGACAAGAAGGAAAAGGTAAAAATGGATGTCCGAAGAGACACTGAAACTTGCTCTCCAGCATAGAGATGCTAAAGCAAATGGAAGAAATGAGGAGGTCCAAGAGCCGAAAAGAAAATTTCAAAGATCAGCTAGAGAAGATAAAGCTAAATATTACAACAAAATGTGCAAAGATCAGGAGTCAGAAAACCAAAAAGGAAGAACACACTCAGCATTTCTCAAGCTGGGGGAACTGAAGAAAAAGTTCAAGCCTTGACTTTCATTATTGAAAGAATCTCTGGGCAAATTATTGAATGATGCAGAAAGCATCAAAAGAAGATGGAAGGACTACACAGAATCATGGTACCAAAAGGAAATGGTTGATGTTCAACAGTTTCAAGAGATAGCATATGCTCAAGAGCCAATAATACTGAATGAAGAAGTCCAAACTTCATTGAAGGAATTGGCAAAGAACAAGGCACCAGGAATTGATGGAATGAAAAATTGAAATCTTTCAAGAAAGTGAGGCAGCCCAGGAGACACTCACTCATCTATGCCAAGAAACCTGGAAGACAGCTATCTGGCCAACTGATTGGAAGAGCTCCGTGTTTGTGCCCATTCCAAAGAGAGGTGACCCAACAGAATGCGGAAATCATGGGACAATATCTTTGATATCCTATGTGAGTACAGTTTTACTAAAAGTAATACAGAAACAGCTAAAGCATACATTGACAGAGAACTTCCAGAGGTTCAAGAAGGATTCAGAAGAGGCCATGGAACAAGAGATATCATTGCTGATGTCTGATGGATCTTGGCTGAGAGCAGAGAATACCAGAAAATTTGTTTACCTCTGCTTTATTGACTATGCAAAGGCTTTTGATTGTGTGGATCATGACAAGCTATGGACAATATTGATAAGTATGAGTATTCCGGAGCACTTAATTGTGCTCATGAGGAATCTGTTCATAGACCAAGAAGCATTTGTTCGAACAGAACATGGGAACACTGAATGGTTTAAAATTAAGAAAGGTATGTGTTCTTTCACCATACTTATTCAATCTGTATGCTGAGTAAATCATCCAAGAAACTGGGTTATATGAAGAAAAACGTGGCATCAGGATTGGAGGCAGACTCATTACCAACCTGCTATATGCAGATGATACAACCTTGCTTGCTGAAAGTGAAGAGGACTTAAAATATTTATTGATGAAGATCAAAGAGCACAACGTTCAGCCTCACCACTGGACCAATAAACAACATTCTTATCAATGGAGAAAAAATTGAAGTTGTCAAGGACTTCTTTCTTCTTGTATCAACCATCAATACTCATGACAGCAGCAGTCAAGAAATCAAACGATGTATTGCATTAGGCAAATCTGTTTCACAAGACCTTTTTAAAGTGTTGAAGGGCAAAGACGTCAGCTTGAAGACTAAGGTACGCCTGACCCAAGCCATGGTATTTTCAATAACCTCATATTAATGTGAAAGCTGAACAGTGAATAAGGAAGTCAGTAGAAGAATTGACACATTTGAGTTATGGTGTTGAAGGAAAATATTGAATGTGCCATGGGCTGCCAAAAGAACCAACAGATCTGTGTTGGAAGAAGTGCAGCCAGAGTGCTCCTTGGAGGCTAGGATGGCCGAACTTTGTCTGTCACACTTCGAACATATTGTCAGAAGGGAGCAGTCGCTGGAGAAGGATATCATGTTTAGTAGGGTGGAGGGCCAAAGAAAAATAGAAAGACCCCCATCGAGATAGATTGGCAAAGTGGCAGCATCAATGGACTCAAGCATGGCAAAGATAATGAGGTTGGCCAAGGATCGGGCAGTGTTTCATTCTTCTGTGAATAAGGTTTCTGTGACTCGGTACCAACTCGGTGGCACCTAACAACAACAACATTGATTGCATGTTTGATCAATTTCAGACTGAAGAAGTTGGTGGAATTCTTTAGTTCCTTCATTATTGGCTTTAGCAGTTGGTGCATGAATTTGGACAATAGTCACATTACTTGTTTTCATTGCAGGTCTTTGTACATTATCTGATCACAAGTGGCATTGTACTTCAAATTAGATCTTGAAAGGTTCTTTTGAAACATGAATGTGACCCTATTCCTCATTGATTTTTCATTCCTGGTGTGGTAAACCATATGATTGTGAGATTCAAAATAGCCAATACTTGTCCATTTTAGCTCAGTAATGCATAGGATTATAATGCAACTTTATGACTTCTAATTCATTTTTTATGTCTTCCACCATTATTGTACATTCCATGTTCTGATTCATGGATGTTTGCGGCTGTTTCTTATAATTCTGAATTGTTCCAGTCAAACAAATGAAATTTCTGAAATCTTTGCTCCATTCTTGTTAATTAAGGTTTATTGAGGTTCAATATTTGTTTGAATTAGTTTGGACTTTCTAACTAATGATGATTTTGGGGAATTCAATACTTATACTTTGGCTCAGGAGTTGTGATGTGGTGCTGCAGAACAATGCACTGGACTGCAAGGTTAGTTTGAGCCACAAAGCCGATGGTTGAAACTAACTAGCCATTCCTCAGAAACCCTTAGTTGTTATGCGTCAGAACTGACTCAAAGGCACTTAATAATAACAATAACAACCTTGGCTCAAGATTCCAAGTGCAAATGTTCCAGTAACCTGCAAGAAATTGTATTACTTTTAATAAGTTCGACTTAGAAATCATACAATATCACTTCCATTGCATAATAATAGATGTGAGTCTTAGGCCTGTTCAGCTTCATTAACACCAACTTCTCCACAACAGGATCAATTGCCCAGGCAAATTTTAAGAAAACAATGTAGAATGGGAGTTTTTGTTTTACTTAAATATTCTTGCAATAGACAGAAAGATGAAAAATAAACAACAAATAATTTGTTACTATAAAGCTGATTTGGACTCATAGTAACATCTACCAGCTATAGCTATAGAAAGAAATTGAGAATTGAATCAATTGTATATTTCTAGCAAATTATTACAAACTCTTCTTCTTAATAATCTGTAAATCCTTCTTTCTAACTCATGCCATAAGTTTGTTTCCAAATGCCTGCTATTGTTTTAAACACAGTCTATAAAATGTTCTTACTGTGTTTTTATCAAGTTTTTTATGACTGTGTGAAGTTGCCTTTAAGATAGATATAACTCAGGGGAAAACACTGAATTCTTTGCTCTTTCTCTAGACTCAGTGACAAATTAAAATCTCTATTAAGTTTCATCTCTATTATAAAGTTATTATTTGTTGCTATTAATATTATTATTATCATATTCACCAGATGGTGAAACTTCAAAATGTAATGATTATTTATTGTGTTTAGTTGAATTAGTATATAAATAAATGAAGTATTTTACATTTATCTTGTTGAGAAAAAGAACAGGAATTAATTTATTTCTTTCAATATCTTATCCAAAGCCACTTAAGCATACAAAATAGGGAATTCCTTTTGGTCAGTGATTTCCACTTGAGCAGGTGCAAGGTAAAGCTGTCACACATTTGCACCTTTTGTAGCATATGACAGTTATAAATGAGCAGCTGAAGAAACTGCAGAGGAAAGCACAATCAGCAATTTATCAGATTTGTGTTTATTATCTTTTTTTTTTTAAAGGAAATTTGTTACTGTTTTTCCCATACCTTAATTAATGTATTGTCCTTGCATTCATTGTGAAACCCAAAAAGTAATAATTAACTTGTATAACCTCTCATCTTCAATGGTATCTTTGCTTTTGCTTTTGTTTTGTTTTGACTGAATCATAACCTTTTAAAACTGCAAGTTAGGCAGTTCAAGTTCAAGTTCAAGCCTAGTCTGTGGCTAGATATGACAAAGGAAAGGGACTTATCTCTAAATAAATAACTCAACTCAAAAAGGAATATAAGAGAAAGTACTGAATCTATGAATACAAATCAGTTAACCTGGTCATTTTTCTAAAGAAATATCAGCAAATCACTAGTCAGATTATATTTTTCTGAATTTTCTGAGGTTTTGATACACTATAATATAGGATTTAAAATCACATGAAATATGTCTTCAACAGTGAAGTTTTGGAGATATTGTCTCCACATCAAAGTGAGTGGAGACATTCGTGATGTTGCTGCTGCTGTTGAGTGTCTCTAGCCAGTTCCAACTCATAGCAACCCTGTACAAGCTTTTGGAAGAGCCACTGGTTGGCTTGAACTTTATTTTATATCATTTAATATAGAAATAATTTAATACTGTTGTTGTTGTTAAGTGCCGTCGAGTCGATTCCCACCCATAGAGACCCTGTATAGGGTTTCCAAGGAGCAGCTGGTGAGCTTGAACCACCGACCCTGCAGTTCAAATGGCTTTGCAGTCTGGCGCATTAACCCACAGCGCCACACCAGGACTACATGATAGAAAATAAAGAAAAACATGATATTTCAAAACCATAGTTTAGAGAGGTCACTGATATTATTTATATTACTGTAATAGTGCAGATTCTTCTAGACTAGTAAGCCTTCTGAATAGTAACCAAAAATTAAGAAGGCAAAATAAAATAAAATGATGCAAAATGACACAAACCATGAAAACTAATGTTTATCCTCACCTACAGGAGCTCTGGTAGCGTAGCGGTTATGAATCAGGCTGCTAACCTCAGGGTCAGCAATTCGAAACTACCAGCGGTTCAGTGGGAGAACGATGAGGCTTTCTGCTCCCGTAATGATATACAACCTCGGAAACTCCATACAGGGTCGCTATGAGTCGGAACCGACTCCACGGTACATCACCATCACAGGATGACAGTGGGAACTACAGCGTCTCCACCAAAAAGAAGATTCATGCCCTTGTTGACGCTGTTATTGCATGCTGCTAATTAGTTCGAAACTACCAGCCGCTCCGCGGGAGAAAGATGAGGCTTTCTACTCCCGTAAGGATTTACACCCTCGGAAACCCTGTACAGGGTCGCTATGGGTCGAACCGACTCGATGGCACTTAACAACAACAACAATTGCATTAGAGTTACCTCTGACTCATGACAAGCTCATGTGTAACAAAATAAAAAGTTGTCTGGTTGCAAAAACAGCAGAGAGTCCATGTTTGACATTTTCTGGCTATCCAGGGGAGAAGGTGAATCAAACCCAAGGTTGACACCTCTGAGAGTGAGGTCAGACATTACTCCACCCTCCAAACTCCTTTGCCCCCTCAGACACCAACCATTCCTCCCATAGCACTGTCTGCTTCACATCTGGGTTTGGCAATCCATTGCAATGTTTGACAATCTATTGCAATGGCCACACAGAATTCATAGACAATATTTACAATTAAGGTTTATATTTAAGGAAGTGAACAAGAAATAATTTACGATCAGAAACCATTCAAGATACAGCAATCTTCCAGTCCGCTTCTCTGCAGTACTGCAGGCATTCCTCACTCATCTTCTGCCTCTCAGTCATGTGGCCTCTTCCCTGCTCTGGCAAATGCTATAAAGCTCCTTTAGCCTGTTTGTAAATGTCCCCAAAACACAATCTGCAAGTCAGTCCCCTGCTCCTGGACACTCAGCATTACTTGGTCCATGGGCTAGAAACCTGAAGATAGCTGTATCTCAATGCTGTTACGTCTGCCTCTGCTGTTGCAGTTTTCTTTCTTGATGTTGTTGTTGTTAAGTGCCATAGAGTCAGTTCTGACCCATAGCAGCCCTGTGTAGGGTTTCCAAGGAGCAGCTGGTGAGCTTAAACCACTGACCTTACAGTTCAAATGGCTTTGCAGTCTGGCTCATTAACCCACAGCGCCACACCAGGACTCTTTCGTTCTTGATAATCCTTTGATATTCTGTCCCCGCTTCTGAGATGGCTCCTTTTTTATCCAATGGGATGACAAAACTAAACAATACAAACCTGGTATGGCGCTGTGGGTTAATGCACCAGACTGCAAAGCCATTTGAACTGGAAGTTTGGCGGCTCAAGTTCACAAGCTGCTCCTCAGAAATCCTATACAGGGTTGCTATGGGTCGGAATTGACTCAACTGCACATAACAACAACAACATATCCTATTTGCATGGACTACAAGGACAATTTTAACCACAGCACCCGTGGTTCAAACTCACTAGCTGTTCCTTGGAAACCCTATACAGGGTCACTGTGAGTCAGAACTGACTCGATGACATTTAACAAAAGCAACACCTCAATCATTTGATGGTAGTTAAAAAGAGTTTGAATCAAAAAAAAAAAAAAATTCAAGGTACCATACAAGAGCTGGACCATCTTCATGATGCTCGATATATGTGAGCCTGATGTGTACGCCCTTGTGCCAATCCATCTCACTGAGAGTTTCACTCACCAAATGTATCTTCTTTCAATAATCAGCTCTTCTGGTGATCAGTACAAAGCACATGAGTCAAAGTCTTATCCAACATTCTGCCACCATAAGATTTTCATAAGGTAGTTTTGAGAAGTAAACTGCCAGCCTTTCTTGCTAATCTATTTTGGCCTGGAGTCTTGCATTCTAGTTGTGTCAAAAGCCCATTTTTCTGGCTTTCCTTACATCATTAATCTAACCTAAACTCATCATGTTAATAATTTGTCTATTAATTATCTCTTAACATGGTACAGTAGGATTAGCACTGGACTGCAAACCACAAGGTCAGCAGTTCAAACCACCAGCTGCTCTTTGAAAACTCTGTAGAGGGTTGCTGTGAGTCAGAACTGATTCAATGACACTTAACAACAACAACACATACAGGAAAAAAAACTTTTGTTTGTATTCTGAGTTGACCAAGTGCTCAAGTATTTATCCATAAAGCTTAGAAAGAATCATCTTGAATAGCCCAAATATCACTGACATAATTATTTATTTGTAAAATATCTGTTTTCCAAAAGGTACACTCAAAGACAAAGAAAAAAATGATATATACTTGCATATTATCTTCATTAAATGTATCAATAATATTGACTGATGAACACTGATTATTCATATAGAAGCCACATACATAAAATTTTAGTAAGAATTGTAATAAAGTCAGGGTCCATTAACTAGTAAACCAGATTAACATACCACCTAATTTTTAAATTCCATTAAATCATTTTATTCCATATAATTGGATAAAACACTAAGTGTGCGTTCACTGATGGATAAAGTATCACCTAGCAAATTCCTTTCCATATTCTGAAAAAGTATTGAGCTAAATACTGAGTTATTTTCTTCCTGTGATGTAATATAATATTTACTAGTCTCAGTCCACTGGATTATCCTTAATTATTTTCCATTTCTTAGTAAGAAACAGATGACATTTATATGCCACTCATATATACATACATATTGGCTTATCATATTTGTGCTTTGCACATGGGATTGTATGATAAGCACTGGACTGCTCACCATAAGGTTGTAGGATCAAACCCACCAGCCACTCCTTAGAAACTTTATACAAGGTTGCTATGCTCTGGTAGCATTGTTGTTGTTGTTGTTAAGTGCCGTCGAGTCAGTTCCGACCCATAGCGACCCTGTACAGGGTTTCCGAGGGTGTAAATCTTTACGGGAGTAGAAAGCCTCATCTTTCTCCCGCGGAACGGCTGGTAGTTTCGAACCGCTGACCTTAAGGTTCGCAGCCCGATTCGTAACCACTACGTAGTGGTTACGAATTGGGCTGCTAATCGCACAGTCAGCAGTTTGAAACTTACGCAGGAGAAAGACGAGGCTTTCTGCTCCCATAAAGATTTACGGCCTCAGAAATCCTATGTAGGGTCACTATGAATCGGAACCTACTCTAACTCCATGGCATATAACAACAGCAACATGAGTCATAAATGACTAAAGTGCACAGAGCAACAACATTAACATTATAATTCAAATAAACTTTGTTTTCACAAGTGATCTGTGAAAAATAGAAATACAAGTACATACAGTATTTCTGCCTTAATGGAAACTACTGATAATAGAGGGGTTTGGGAGACTATATTAATGGATGGCAGAAAGAACTAGTGTGAGAAACAGTATAAAACACTTAAGCACTCTAACTCACAGAGTCAAGCTTCCTTAAAAACATTGCTTCAATAGGAGCCTTTTGTTTCTGATGACTGCTTGCCAATACAGGCCAGAGTGTATGCTCTTGAGCAATGTTGGGGAATTCCCTTCACTAATCTTTCATCCAAGAATAGACAACCATCTGTTTTGGAATTTGAGGAGGAAGCATTTATTCAAGCCTTTTAAAAAAAGAAGACACTAAACAAAACAAAAATCATGACTCTGAAATTTTTGTCTGCCTTTGCTCTATAATTCTAACATACGTTACACCTAAGGATAGAAGATAGGACAAAGTTACAAATTTATCCTTAAGTCTGGGTTCTGGACATTGTGGCTTAGAATTTATCACAATACCAAAAAATCTGGAATAACTCTGATTCAGACTTTTTTTTTTTCCTCTCTCTTCCCCCCTTGGTTGCTCAGCCTTTTGGTATTAAATCAATCATCATCTACCAGCCCTTCCTCTAGTCTGCGTTATATGATGCAGGAGAATATTCTCTCTACTCTTATCATCATCATGAATAAATATTCAGAAGGGATTGCCTTCCCCGGTGACCCATAAAACATTGCTTCCATTATTATCTCTGTGTGGGCATTTGAATGTGAGGTATACCATTTACTTTCTGTTTTATTCACAAGTACATTTCAAAATGCCAATCAAAATCACTGGAGAAGTGGATCTTATTTGGGGTGAAAATGATGGTCCCTGACAGTATTTCAAATCTGTGGTCATGCTCCTCAGTGATACTTCCTTTTTCTCTCTCTTTAGTCAGAATAACAATTTTTTTTGAACCTTTTTTTTTTAAAGTACATTTATTCAGGCTCTTTACTGAAATGCGTCAGTAATTACACTTTAAGAACGACATTAAGTGATTGTTTTACGTGTGATGTATTCCTATTACCTTAGTTAAAACAGCTTCTTAATGTTTTAAAAAGGTAACAGATTTTAGCAGTTTGTTCCTTTATTATAAGTTGCTGAAAATAAAATCTTAGCACATTAGTCATTTATAAAAAGATTTTTTTTCTTCTATCAAAACACAGTTCCTAATGACAAGAAAGTTTTAATAAGAATGGAATCAGGATTACAGTATCTTTTAATGGAAGAAACAATATAATATTGGGTCTGCAAACCTAACCCTAGTCAAACAAAATCCTTCTAATTATTTGACTTACACTCTTGGAAGGAACCCTGGTGTCACTATGGGTTAGGCCTTGGGCAAGATCTTAGGTTCAAACCCACCAACTGCTCCATGGTGGGAATAATGAGACTGTCTGCTCTCTTAAAGGTTTACAATCTCAGAAACCCTATATAGGGTTGCTGTGACTGGCTGGTAGTGGGTAATATACTCTTGAAGAAATCTTTAGACTCTTGGAACTGCGGTATTCATTATCAGGATAAAGCTCAGCATGGCGCCACCCCAGACCAAA
Organism: Chrysochloris asiatica; assembly: GCF_000296735.1. Taxonomy (NCBI): domain Eukaryota; kingdom Metazoa; phylum Chordata; class Mammalia; order Afrosoricida; family Chrysochloridae; genus Chrysochloris; species Chrysochloris asiatica. The sequence continues at coordinate 3,609,838 of NW_006408581.1, read as the reverse complement.
GGCAGTACAAACTACTGAGTCAGCACTAGTTTCTTTGCTCTTTTTTTTCCCTTTGTAACCTTCAGTGTAAACTTGCAGATGTGGCCTGCTCCAGACCTGCAGAGCGCATATAGTGGAATTATATACAGGCAAGAGTGTATCACATTATTAACTATAATACAGATTAAAGAAACTTTATTCAAGCTAAACTTTTACATTACACAACTTTTTAATAGCCATGAGAAACACAGAATTAACTTTCAGTTTACAAGTATAGAATTTAAAAGTGTTTCATTTCTAGTAAAGGATAGATTTTGCTGTTAGTTTTTACCATTTTTTTAAAATAATATCTCAATTGTTTTAATGCTTGTGTTTATTCTCTTTACATATTGGTATTTAATTATCAGTAAAGTGATCCAATTAAAAGTATCATTTCCTGGGCAGAGGACATAAACACGTACTTCACTGAAGACATTCAGGGCTAGAGGCAGGAAGATGGCAGACTACACAATAAGGCCATGCAGACCTTCTATAAGAAAGGTAAGGAAAATTACATGATACAGATACAGATAACTGTCCTGGAACCCTGAGCTTTAGATGAAGGGATATAGGAGTAGATTGAATGATTACTAGGGGAGAAAACAGAACAGATTCAGCAAGAAAAGGAGACAGACTGGTGACCTGTGCCAGCCTAACAGACATGGTGTGGCCATCTTAAACTATTGTGAGGGTTTCAGAGAAAAGGACAGCATATTGGCATTGCAGAAATATACTGGAGGCATGCACAGATAAAGGTGTGATTTTTATTTCTTTTTCCCTACACTTCCATGGTGATCAGAGGCATAGATGATCCTGGTGGTCAGAGAGTCATGAAAGAGTACCACAGTTGTCAGTCCATCAAAAGTAGTGAGGAGCTATCTGCACCCACTCTAGCACCTGGATTAAGGTGAACCCTGCTCCAAACCTGCTGACCCAGTCCTGGCCAGCCCTAGAGTAGCCCTCACTAGAAAGAAACCACTAAACAGATGCTTCCAGGAGTAAAACAAGAAGAAAAGAAAACATAATATGTATTGGCCAGCCAGACACAAAGCAGCCATCCTAAACTTTCACTGGAGCTTTAAAGACAAGAAGGCAGTAGGTAGTGAAGAGGTTATTGATGTTGAGAAAGGTGTGGAATTTTTTCTTATATTCTACATCACCTTGGTGATCAAAGACATGGCCAGCCACATTCTGTGTATACTCCCAGAAAAGCTATTGATTTCCCCAGGAGGTTGGAGCCACATCAGACTAGAGAATTTGCAGCCCCAACCAAGGAACCTGTAACCAGGTGTGCCCTACTTCAGACCTGCAAAGCTGGTTCTGGCCAGCCCTGGACTACAGAGCCCTCGCACCTTTGACTGCCCTTTGAGATAGAGATATCCTTGTCCCCTAGGTGCTGTGGTTTCTGAAAGAATTATTTCTGGATTGGATGCCAAAACAGAAAATTATCTAGCCCTGCAGAAACTCCATCTAGGGCTTGAGTGCCATTGAATCAGGCCTTGACCACCTACAATGTGAGGATGTGAGGTCCTAGGCTGACAGGAGACCCTAGAGTTTTCTTCTTTCTGGTCTGGCACCTACCCTGTGTTTTTTTTTTCCTTTGACTGTTTTTGTTAGTTTATTATTTTATCCCATTCTTCCTCTCTATAATCTCCCTTGTTTTCTATTATTTCTATTTGTACTGTCATTTCTTCTTTTTTTCTACTTCTCTTTCTTAACTACTTTTTCCTTTTCCCTTTTTTCTTTAATACTCTCTTGTCTTATTCCCTTCTACTCACTTATTTCCCTAGTTATGTTTCCTTCCTTTTATTGTCTCTCTTATTTTTATCTCTTGTGGTTTATTTATCTTTTGATTTTTCTCTCTCAATTTTCTTTTTTAGTTTTTCTATAATTTTCCTAGCTTTTGCTTGCTTTTTAAAATTTTATTTTATTTACTATTTTTTTTTTGCTGTTGTTTGCTTGCGTATTTCTGTTTTCCTTCTGGTTGAGTGAGTTTTCCTTCTCGGTTGACTGTGTTTTCCTTTTCAGTTGAGTGTGTCACCTCACCCAAATGCAGAGAGTAACTATGCCCATATAACCCAACCACAATGATAAATCGACTGCCCCACATATAGGAAAAGATCCAGTCCCAGATGGTTGTTGTTGTTAAGTGTCGTTGAGTTGACTCCGACCCATAGTAACTCTGTATAGGGTTTCTAAGGAGCAGCTGGTGAGCTTGAACCACTGACTTTGTTTTACACCCATAAAAACCAACATCAGTCAAACATATCCTAAAGTGAGCAAACATATCCAATGATGAACAGAGAATGGTGCACAAGCTTCCTTCCTGTAATAACACACACCAGGAAACGTTTGGTGAGTGCCTAAGAATGCGCCTACGTAAAATCATCAATTTAATACAATTACAACATCACCAAGATTTCTCACAAGCAAAAGACAACTTTTGTTCACATGAATAAACCAGGCAGAGTGGCTCAAGCAGTGACTAAGTGGTAGAACTAGAAAACATTGCTGAAGAAGAGACGGCATTAGGACTACCTAAAAAAGAAATATAATCGTATTTGTTGTTGTTGGTAAGTGCCTTCGAGTCAGTTCCAACCCACAGCAACCCTGTCTAGGGTTTCCAAGGAGCAGCTGGTAAGCTTGAACTGCTGACCTTGCAGTTCAAACAACTTTACAGTCTGGCGAATTACTCCTTAGGTACCCCCAAATGATCATCAGAAAGGTCTAGAAAAAGAATTTCAGAAACAAGCAAACAAATTGATAAAGGATTGGAGACAATAAAACATGCAAATAGAAATCTGTAATATAAATGTTAAGATTTAGAAATGGCCAACATAGTGAAAAGGCAAAGGAAAAGAGTAGACTTGAATCAATGGAAGACAGAATTAATGAGGTTGAAGGTAAATCTCTTAAGATTAGTAAGCTAAAAGAAAAATCAGAAAAAACCCAAAGACCTAAGATTCATATGGACAGCATGAAGAGGAATAACTTAAGGGTGATTGGAATTTGAGAAAAGAAAAAGACAAAGAAAAGCACAGAAAAGATAGCTTAAGCACTATTGGGGAAAAAAAAATCATGAAAGAAAAGAAGATAAGCATTCAAGAAGCTGAAAAGACCCCAAACAGGATGGATTTCAAAAGAAAATTACTAAGGCAATCATATTGTTCAAAATCACAGACAAGGAAAGAATCTGGAAAGCATCTCAGGAAAAATGAAAAGTTACTTACAAAAGAGAACCAATAACAGTATTCTCTGATTTCTCAGTAGAAACCATGCTGGCAAGAAGGAAATTGGAAGACATATATAAACTCTGAATGATAAAAAATAGATAACCAAAAACCCTATATCCAGAACAACTGTGCTACAAAAATGATGGCAAAACTGGAATATTTCCAGATAACTAGAAATTAAAGGAATTTTTAGTAACCAGATCAACTTTACAATAAAGACTAAAGTAAAGGGTCTTTGATCTGAGCACCAACAACAGCAAACAACTACTTTAGACTGACAGACATGGTAAAACCATCCAGAATTCAATCAAGATATAGACTGGACTTACTTGTCAGAAAGAGATTGGAGGAACCTGAAACTATGACCATTGACTCCCCAATTTTCAGCCAAGTAATGGATAGGTATATAGTGGGATTACAATAAAAGTAAGGTATGCTAACCATGAAATAATCAAACATTCATGGTAAAAGGACAACAGTTACCTAAGGACAAAATCAAGAAGTGATGAGAAGAGTGTGGGATAGAAATTGTAACCACAGGGAGTAAGTGAGATAACTGGAGAAGATTGCAATCATTAAAACAAAACTAAGTGTCTGATTTTTTAATGTAAAATTGATGACCTTTTCTGTAAATTCTAAATTGAAGTAAATTCTAAATTGAAATAAAAAGATAGTCATGTACCCTGCAAACATAGGAAGAAAGGCTTGCAATCATTAATTGTTGTGTTGTTTTCAAGTGCCATAGAGTCAATTCTGCCTCATAATGACCATGTACAGAATTTCTGAAAAGCAGTTAGTGGGTTTGAGCAGCTAACCTTGTGAGTTGCAGTCCAGTGGTTATTAAGTGCTGTCAACTTGGTTCTGACTTCATAGTGACCCTGTATAGTGTTTCTGAGGAGAAACTGGTGGGTTTGAACAACCGACCTTGGGGTGAGTAGCTCAGTGCTAATCCTACAGTGCCACACGAGGTTTAGAGAAGCAAATCAAAACAACAGTGAGATATCATCTCACCCCAGTATTAATAGCAAACTTTTAAAAACACAGAAAACTTCAAATGCTGGCAAAGATGTGGAGCGATAGGGACCTTTCTACATTGCTGGTGGGACTGTAAAATGGTGCAACCACTTTTGAAAACAGTATGTCACATCCTCAAAAAGTTAGAAATGGAAGTACTTATGACCTATCAATCCCATTTGGCATATAATGTAATATATATTCTCAAGAAATAAGAGCTGAGACATGAATAGATAAACATACAGTCATGTTCACCACAATATTCATAATAGCAGAAAAATGAACAAACTTTGGTAGATATACACAAAGGAAGACTTTACAATGTTGAAGAATGATGATGAATCTACAAAACACATCATAACAAGGATGAACCTTGAGAACATTACGTTGAGTGAGGTTAGTCAATCACAATAGGCTAAATATTATATGAGACCACTGTTATAAAAAGTAAAAAAAAATGTTTTCATGCTAGAAGAAACATTCTTTGAAAGTTACCAGTGATATGAGGGAAGGGAAAGTAATTCAATGGCTAGAGGGTAGATATGTATTAACTTGGGTTATAGGGAAGGTAATAAAAAGTAAATAAAATATAAGTATCATTTGTGGGTCATTGAATAAGTTCTGACTTATAGTAACCCTGTATAAGGTTTGAACCATCAACCTTGGGGTTAACTGTCCAGTTCTTATCCAATAGCACCACCACAACATTTGTAGAGTACTGACTATAACACATTAACACTGATAGGTAAGTTCAAGTTTCACTTTAAGAATGGTCTGGTTCAACTCACTTGTTTTGCAAGTAAGCAAGCAAAGATTGCATAGTCAAGGATAGAATGCAATTCTTTAAGGTTATTTAGCATGAAACTATCAAGAGAATTTTTGGAAGATAATACAAGTAATAGTCAACTGATCTCACTCTAGAAACCAATTTTTTTCGCAAAGAGTTCAGTATATTTTCGCTCTACCAATACACCTGTTACATATAAATCTACAAAATAATTTTAAGGAAAGAAGAAAATAGAATACAAGCTATGTCAACCAATAACTATAATTAATTGACCTCAATTAATAACTACACAATGAATTACAAAATTAATAGATACTCATATGCAATTATGTAGTTCAGGAGTCCTGATGTGGTGCTGTGGGTTAATGCACTGGACTGAAAAGTCAGTTTGAACATCAAAATGGGCAGTTCAAGTTAACTAGTTGATCCTCAGAAACCTTATACAGGGTCACTATGGGTCGGAACCTACTCAACGGCAATGAACAAAAACAACACTATGGGATTCATGTGTTTATACTGGAGTAAGTAGGGTTTATGTCCTCTAAAATGGAGTATTAGAGACACCTTTAAAAGTCAAGCAGACCTGAAAATTACATTACCTAACTTATAATTCGACTACTAGAATATGGTTGACTTGGGGTTGATATGACCAAGACATAATACAAGAGAAACATCAGTTTTATAGAAATGATAACTGCTTGGAAACTTTTGTACACAGAACAATAGTTCAATATTTTATGAGTTTGCCCAAGAAAGCTGAAATGTGAAGACTGCTGCTGTAGTTTATTTCTGTGAAAACAGAGGAGCTTCATAAAAATCTTAGAGCTTTCTTCAAAAAGATTGTATTTTCAGGTAATCATTTTATTATAGATGATGGTGTTTTGAAATGGTATTATTGAAAAAAAAAATGTAGTGAATTATTTATAATGCAGATAAATAATCCCCAAAGGAATTTCAAATGATGGATCATACTTCCAATTTACACTCCTCTTTGAGGTTCAAATAGACTACTCTATGAGGTACAGAGATCACTACACCAACAATTGTGCATCCACATCTATATCAAATCCTACTTCCTTTCCTCACTCAGTTTACTTGCTTTGTTATTTTTTTTTTTTTTCAACAATGTGGTGCAATTATTTCTGTTTATGATGCTGCAGAGGGCACATTGGAAACTTATTATGGGGGTCTTGTGTAGAGATAATTTAGGCAGAGATGAAAGGAAGCACTCTTTAGGCAAAAGGTGTTCTCTGAGAAGTTTTAGGAAGCTACTCGGTTCATCTATGCCAAGAAATTTGGAAGACAACTATCTGGTCAACTAATTTGAAGAGATCGGAATTTGTGCCCATTCCAAAGAGTGGTGACCGAACAGAAAGCAGAAATCATCACTCAATATCTTTGATATCCCATGTGAGTAAAGTTTTAATAAAGGTAATACAGAAATGTCTGCAAGCATACATTGACAGAGAACTTCCAGAGGGTCAAACCAGGTTCAGAAGAAGAGGCAGAATGAGGGATATCATTGTTGATGTGCGATGGATCTTGGCTTAAAGCAGAGAATACCAGAAAGATGTTTGCCTGTTCTTTACTGACTAAGCAAAGGCTTTCAATTGTGTGGATCATGATAAGCTATGGACAACATTGCAAAATATGAGTATTCCAGAACATTTAATTGGCTCATGAGGAATCTGTACCTGGACCAAGAGGCAGTTGTTCGAACAGAATATGGGAACACTGAATGGTTTAAAATTAGGAAAGGTGTGCAGCAAGGTTGTATTTTTTCACCATACTTATTCAACCTGTATGCTGAACAAATAATCTGAGAAACTGGGTTATATTAAGAAAAACATGGCATCAGGATTGGAGGAAGACTCGTTAACAACCTGCAATATTCAGATTATACACCCTTGCTTGCTGAAAGTGCAGAGGACTTAAAATATTTACTGATGAAGATCAAAGAACACAGCCTTCAGTATGGATTGCATTTCAATGTCAAGAAAACAAAAAATCCTCACCACTGGACCAATCAACAACATTCTTATTAACAGAAAAAAGATTGAAGTTGTCAAGGACTTCATCCTTCTTGGATCAACCATCAACACTTATGGAAGCTGCAATCAAGAAATCCAATGACAAATTACATTAGGCAAATCTGCTGCACAAGACCTTTTTCAACTGTTGAAGAGCAAAGATGTCAGTTTGAGGGCTAACGTGTGCCTGACCCAAACCATGGTATTTTCAATAACCTTATATACATGTGAAAGCTAAACAGTGAATAAGGAAAATCATAGAAGAATTGATGCTTTTGAGTTATGGAGTTGGAGGAGAATATTGCCAAAAGAGCAAATAAATCTGTGTTGGATGAAATACAGCCAAAGTGCTCCTTGGAGGCCAAGATGGCCAAACTTTGACTCTCATACTTCAGACATTTTGTCAGGAGGGACCAGTCGCTGGAGAATGATATCATGTTTGGCAAGGTGGAAGGTCAGCGAAAAAGAGGAAGACCCCCAGCAAGATGTATTGGTAAAGCGGCAGCAACAATGGGCTAAAGCGTGGCAACAATTGTGAGGTTGGCCCAGAACCAGGGAGCGCTTTGTTCTGTTGTGCGTAAGTTCACCATGAGTCAGTACTGACTTGATGGCAACTAGCAACAACAATGGAATTCCTACTGGTACAAACACTTAAGACTTGGCTACTAATCTAAAGGTTGGTAGTTTGAACCCATCAAGTAGTTTCCCCTGAAGAAAGACTAGACAGGTTATTTCTGTAAACATTTATTTGATAAGTGCTGTTAAGTCGGTTCCATCTCATAACGACTCTCTATAAGGTTTCCAACAGCAGTTGGTGGGTTTCAACTTTTGATATTGCACTTAGCAGTCCAGTGCTTATCCTACAGTGCCTCACCATGATTGTTGTTGTTAAGTACCATCAAGTCGGTGTTAATGTATAGTGACTCTGTACAGATTTCCTGAGGAACTGCTGGTGAGTTTGAACTCCAACCTTGCGGTTTATTCTATTCTGAAACACCTGGGGTTGCTGTGATTTGGAATGGACTCCATAGCAAAGAGTTTTTGGGTATTGGGAAGTACGTGACATGTCGAGGTGTGTCAATAAAGGTAGTATTTATTTTCCTATATTTGAAGGAGAAAATCCACAAGTTCAATTATTTGTCTTCATTTTCTGAGAGAATAAACTGACACATTATTACTAAACATTGATTTCCTCATGTCTTGCCTCTATTGCTTATACCAAGGAGTCCTTATAATTCAATGATAAGCACTGGACTGATAATTAAATTGTATGCAACTCAAACACACACAGTCATTATACAAGGGAAAGAGTTGGTGATCTCTTTCCTAAAAATGCAGCTTAGAAAATCTTTTTGTTGTTAAGTGCCATCAGTCATGTCTGACGCATTGTGACCCTGGATAGGGTTTCTGAGGATTGGCTTGTAGGTTTAAGCCACTGACCTTAACATTGGCAGTCCAGTGCATACCCAAAGTGCCATAATAGGCAGGTTTTACTCTGTCACATTGGATCTCTATAAGTTGGAATTGGAAAGACAGCATCCAACAACAAGAACACTTGTACCCTCTCACAATTCACATAATGTATGGAAAGATAATAGCAAATCATTTTTTTATATAATTTTAGTAAAACTTGTAAACCAGATGTTATTAATTGAATTGCATACAGTTAAAATATGAGTATATTGGAATCATAACCCATTTTCCTGTGGATGCCATCTTGTTAGGCACATCAATTCTGAGTTATGAGTCCTTGAGACACAGACAGGGGCATGCCTTATGAGGATCATCTAGAAGCTTAGAGACTCCAGTGATTACTGGATACTGGAAACTGAAATAGACAATGACAGGTCTCCCGCAAGAGCTCCACCATGATTTCAGATTTCTAGTATGCTGAATTATGAGAAATTATATATATATTTATTTTAAAAGGCTACTAATTGTGATATTTCTGTTAAAATACTAATAGATAACTAAGACAATATGGTTACATGGTCCATTATAATTAGTATTTTTAAAAATGTTTAAGTAAAATTTAATACTGACATATTCTCCCTAACTTTGTTTTGTGCAAGAAGTAACAAGGTAGTTGCAATATAGTTTAGAGTCCTTATATTTAAAGAAGTACACTGTAATTTCCAAGACTTTTTCCTAGTGCATTTTTCAACCAAAGTTATGGAATCATTTTCATAGATAACATGTCTGCAGCACCATTCCCTATGAAAGGGTACTTTCATATAAAAGTAGTTGCTTTCATAGTAAGCACAATGTAGAAATTAATATGGGGAAGTTAGAATTTAATTGAAGCAAATTTGAATCAAAGTTTGGAAATTTAGTTAGCAATGTACTTAGTGTGTGAAAGAAACAAAGTAGTTGCCAGCATTCCAGTATTAACAGAATTGAAGTGTTTAGAATACTACTACACATACTACATACTAGGAGTATGTATTTAGATTGGAGTCCTGGTGTGGCAATGTGGGGTAATGCACTGGACTACAAGGTCATTTTGAATCGCAAGGTCAGTGATTCAAGCTTACCAGTTCAAGCTCACCGAATGTTCTCCAGAAACCTTATATAAGGTCCCTATGAGCCGGAACTGACTCTATGGTACTTAACAACAAATATTTAGAATGAAATGCACTTTAATTGTTATTTCCATACATTAAAGGAGACATAAATGAATTTAAATATAATAAGAATGGTAACAGAAGTCATGTTATAATAGGAATTAACTTAGAGACTGAGCTTTTAGTCTGAGAAAAAGGAGAACGAGAAAAATCTATTCTCTTCAGTTCAATTATGGCGGAGCAATGGTGGTCCAATGATAGGATTCTAACGATCCATGTGGGAGATCTTGGTTAGATTCCTGGTCAATGCACACCACTACCCACCTATTAGTGAGGCTGTGTTGCTATGATGATCAACATTTTCTGTGAAGCCTCAATCTAAGAGGAGTTAGAAAGAAAGGTTTGGCATTTTACTTCTGAAAATTACCCAGTGAAAACACTCGGGATCATAAATATTTAATTGTCAATTGATCAGGAGAATGGCACAGGCTTGAGCATCCTTTTACTATTCAAGGGATTCCAGTGGGCAGTGACCTATTTGATATCAGTTAACAGACAACAATTGCATCTACTAGATATGCTGCTATTAAAAACTCAGTAAATATAAAGATTCTCTTTATTGCTGATATGAAAGTGTCCTGGTGTGGCACTGTATGATAAACACTGAACTGCCAAACAAAAGGTTGGTGGTTCAAACCCACCAGCCACTTATCAGATATCATAGGGTTGTTATAAGTCACAGCTGATTCACTGACACTTAACAACAAGTCTGAATTAGTTTGTAAACACACATGATAACAATTAGAAATTGGTATATTCTAGGTTACATTCTTTATGAACACAGATTGAAAGAATGTTTGCAAAAAAGCAATCATGTATTTCTTTCTATCTGGTATCATGTTGTTCATATTATTGTTTATTTTTGTACTCACACATAAAATTAGTTTATGGTTAAGTTATGTTAGGTACTATGTTAATTGTCCCTATTAATTATTATGCAGTCATTTATATTGACCATGTAACACCCTGAGCTGGAAATTTAGTAAAGAAAATATCTTGAACAGAAGTTTTGTGGTCCGGGTAGTATGTTATTTAATAATGGGCTGTGTCAATAATTTCTATATATGCCAGTTCCCAAACATTATGAATCATATCCATTGTTATGATGTAAAACTTCCTATTAATAGGAGTCCCGGTGTGGCACTGTAGGGTCAGTCCTGATTGCCAACTGTTCTGCAATTCACACACACCAACCCATCCTTGACCCTATGTAGGGTGCTATGAGTCAGAGTAACCTTGACAGCACAAAACAATTATCAGAGTAGGCTTTTTTTTTTTGGTAGCAAACTTCTTTTAAAGAGTAGCTTCTGAAGTCTATCTCAAAAATAATGTTATGTGTTGAACAGACATATAAATCAAAGGAAACGCGATAGTTTAATGCCGAATGTTATAATGGTTTCTAGTTTGTGTTCCTGTAGTAATTAAAAAAAAAAAAAAAAAATGTCACAGCTCTTATAACAGTGTTTCTATAATTTAAACAACCTCTACCGCAACTCCTGGCATAGCACTGTAGAATCAGCACTGGACTTCAAACCTCAAGATCAGTGTTTCACACCCATTAGCTGCTCCTCAGAAACACAATACAGGGTTGATATGAGTCAGAACCCACTCAATGGCACTTAACAACAACAGCGATGCCAACACTAGCATAATATAGCCTGTCTTAATAAACTGGAGAATTGAGACAGAGTAAATCTAATGTCTCAGGTATTAAAATTCTTCAACATTTCCTGTGCTAGACAGACCGTAGTTTACAAAGGACAGGTTGGGGTAGAATTCAAATGTTATAAAATTGCTTATTTTATTAGCACTTTTAATGTTTTAGCCACTTTTAAATTGTGTTCTTGAGCATGATAAAAGAGCAAAAAATTCCAGTAAAGACAAATGCCATTGAAGGAATAATGTTGATCATTCCATTTCCACACCAGCTCAGATTTCTTTTACATAAAATGCCTGAGTAGTCTTCCAACAAAATCTTTTTTGTTTTACCTTTAAAATTCTTTTGATTTGGTTTCATGCACTTGCAACCTAGAGTACTGATAAGAATAAAAGCCACGTGGGGTTTTAAAAGAAGAAATTAATGTGTTTCTGAATTGCAGTTGTAGAAAGAAACATTCGTGTAACTCTTAAAATCAAAATACTATTTTGGAAAAAATTGATGAAACCTAATATGTTTAGAAGGATCTAACTGATATGCAACTACTAGAGTAGGGAGACTTAAAAATAAAATCCAGCCCAGATAGCAGATACAAGTAATCATTTAAATTCATTAAATTTCAAATGAATATTCTTTGGAGTTGTCCTGCTACATAATGCCAAATTATGACATTGACTGAATTTTTAAACTATGAATATATTTTCTCCTGGGTACATACAAATTCAGAACTTTTTTCCGTGAGAGATTTTTAAAGTCACAAAATTTTAAAAATTGATGTAAATTCTCTGTTAGCTTGGTTGAATCATTTTAATTTAGGGTAAATCTAGTAGCCATGAAAAAACATTAGATTAGAGCTCAGTCAGTGTGTTCGGTTTGCCTGTCTTCAAAATGAATGAAAATGTTACCATGAACATGCAAGAAGAGTTCACGATTTTCACTTAAAAAAGAAATCTACAAACATTTCCTGTAAATGACTAGCAAATAGTGTAGTCTTTGTGGGCTCCATCTCTGTCACACTACCTAACTCTAACATTGTAGAGTAAAATCAGCCATTGATTTGTAAACCAAAGAGCATGGCTGTGTTCCTATAAAACTTTGCTTGTAGACACTGAAATCTGAACTTTCTGTAACTTTCCACATGCCTTAAAATGTCAAAGTTTTTCAACTTAAAAATCAAATTGCTGTTGTCATTGCTGCTAAGTGCCATTGAGTTATTTCCAGTTCATAGTGACTCTGTACAGAATTTCTGAGCACTGGCTGGTGGCTTTGAATTGCCGACCTTGGGGTTAGCAGCCCACTGCTTATCTTACAACAAATCCAATCTTAGCCCAGAAACCATCATAACACAAGCAGCGGCTGACTTAGCCTGTGGGTTATAATTTGCTGAATTCTAATCTTGATACAGCTTGAGAAAAAAATGGCAAAAATTGATTAGCTATGTTACAACTATTTATTCTGATATGGCTTTAGTCTTAAGATAGTTTGTAGAACCTGAGCAGAGTTGGTGCACAGCTAAAAAAGAAAAAATGTTTTGGTATACTTGCTTCTTGTACACAGCATTTAGCACTAAAAAACATAGATGTCAAAAATAGTTTGGGAAATATCTACTCTGAATTTGCTAACTAGATTTAAAACACTTCTCTGTAATAGTTGTTTTCCTAATTCTAAAAGAGAGCCCTAAAACAACTTTGTCAAGGGCTTAATCACCTGACAACATATGCTTGTCTGGCCTAAAGCAAAAGTTCCAAGAATATTTCTAAGTTAATTTATTTGGTTCTAGTACACTTTTATTTTTAAGCTTTCCTTGCTTTCTCTCAAGAATGTTTCGTACTGGTGTTGTCAACAGGCCTGTCTGCAATGTAGGTACTAAGAGCACCATCTAGAGATGAAAATTAAATTTAAGATAAAAACATAAGGACCAGAAAAACAGTGTAAGTGGAAGAGGACTTTGCAATTTACAATTAGTGTGCAAATTATATTCTCAAATGATCAGCTCTAAGAAAGTCACACATTCTTAATTAAAAGCAAATACTTGTTTAATATTGCTATTCTGTATAACTCTTCCAAAAATACATTGATTGAACAGCTTCAAACTATAATTTGCATTCAGCGCAAATGATTAAGATAATGAATAGATTACTGTGTATTTAATTATATACATAAAAACCTCTTACGTTGAACAGACGTACTGAAAAAAAAAAATCCTAAATTGCATGAATATAAACATAAATATATGGAGCAAAAATAATTGGAATGAAGAATCTCTTCCCTAAAATGCAAGCTTATCTTTTTTATCATCAATATATAAATATGTAAAATTACATAGACATATATAATTATATGCATATATATAAGTATGGTTGTTGTTATGTGCCGTGGAGTCGGTTCTGACTCATAGTGGCCCTGTACAGGGTTTCCGAGGCTGTATATCTTTATGGGAGCAGAAAGCCTCATCTTTCTCCCATGGACCAGCTGGGTAGTTTTGAACTGCTGACCATGAGATTAGCAGCCCGATTCATAACCACTACACTACAAGAAGCTCCTTATATATAAGTGTATGCATATACAATTATATACCTTGTGTTTATTATATACACATATACACATTAGTATGTGTATCATATACATATCTGTGTTGATAACCCTTACTTAATATATGCATCTATTGCTGTTGTTAAGTGTTGTTGAGTCAGTTGCAACTCACAGTTACCCTATATAGGGTTTTCTAGGAACAATTTATGGATTTGAACAGCTGTAGAGTGTAAATCCTACGGGATTACACCAAGAGTCCTCTCTGTATATAATTATATACATATATCAGTATTTCTGGAGTCCTGGTGTGACACTGTGGGCTAATGTGCTAGACATCAAAGTCACTTTGAAATGCAAGCTTCAACTGCTCCTTAGAAACCCTATATAGGGCGCTATGGATCCGAACTGACTTGATGACACAAGAATTATTTCTAAGAAAAGAAGTAGATTATGGATTTAAGAAGAAGGTCAGTACTTTAGTTTCTCGATTTCTAGCAGATGATGAAAGGGTTGCAGTTAGTTATTCTTATTTCCATATTATATAAAGAGATATTGAGTCTGTGATAGCAACTGTTGTTTGATTTATATTAAACTAAGTTAAGGGATTGGTCTTAATTTCCCAACTAATTAGTCAATTAACAAAATGAATGTATTATGTTTAAATAGTATCTGTTATTATATAACTGATTATATTGATCCAAGCAATATAACACCTCTTTAAGTTGGACATCCACCACTCGTCTGTCAGTTTGTTGTACTGTGGTGGCTTGTGGGTGCTGTGATTCTGGAAGCTATACAACAGGTATTTTGAATACCAGTGAGGTCACCCAGAGTGGACAAATTTCAGATGAGCTTCAAGAAGAAGACAGACTAGGAAGAAGGAGTGATGGACTACTTCTGAATATTTATTTAGTTACTGAAAACCTTATGAATAACAGTGAAACACTGTCAGATGTAGTACTGGAAAATGAGCACCTCTGGTTGGAAGCCACTGAAAATGAGACTGTGGAGGCACTGCCTCCGAAAAGTAAAGGACCATGATGATGCTAGTGGACTAAAGCTGCAGGGACCATCATTTGCTGATGGGGAACAACTCAAAGTGAAGAGAACAAAATGAAGCTGTAACAGTCCATTAATGACCAGAGCATGGAATTTACAAAGTATGAATCTAGAAAAATTGGAAATTGTAAAAAATGAAATGGAACGCATAAACATCAATATCTTTAGTGAGCTGAAATGAACTGGTACTGACCATTTTGAATCTGACAGTCACATGGTTTACTATATCATGAATGACAAATTGAAGAGGAATCGTATCGCATTCATGTTCAAAAAGAACATATCAAGATTAATCTTGAAGTACAATGCTTTATGTTATAGGTAATATTCATATGTCTAAAAAGAAAAACAGTTAATACCACTATTATCCAAATTTACACTAAAGCCAGTGATGAAATTCAAGAATTCTAACTTCTTCAGTCTGAAATTGATCAAACATACAATCAAGATGTATTGATAGTTTCTGGTGATTAGAATGCAAAGGTTGGAAACAAAGAGGAAGGATCAGTATTGGAAAATAGGACCTTGGTATCAGAAACTATGCTGGAGGTCACATGATAGAATTTTTCAAGCCCAATGATTTTTTCATTACTAATACCTTTATTTAAACTACATTAAAGATGACTATACACCTGGAACTCTCCAGATGGAATACATAGAAATCAAATTGACTACCTCTGTGAAAAGAGACAGTGGAAAAGCTCCATATCATCAGCCAAAACAAGGGCAGGGGCAGACTGTGGAAAAGACGACCAATTTGCTCTTATGCAAATTCAGTTTGAAGTTGAAGAAAAAACAAGTCCACGGGAGCCAAAATATGACCTTGAATATATCCCACTTGAATTCAGAGATCACCTAAAGAACAAATATGATGCATTAGACACTAAAAACTGAAGACCAAAGACCAGAAGAGTTGTGCAATGCCATAAAGAACATCAGACAGGAAGAAAGCAAAAGGTCATTAAGAAGACAAGAAATAGGAAAAGACCAAAATGGATGTCAAAAGATACTCTGAAACTTTCTCTCCAGTATAGAGATGCTAAAGCAAATGGAAGAAGTGAGGAAGTAAAAGAGCTGAATAGAAAATGTCAAAGGTCAGCTAGAGAAGACAAAGCCAAATATGATCACAAATTTGCAAAGACCTGGAGTTAGAACACCAAGAGGAAAGAATACACTCAGCATTTCTCAAGCTGAGGAAACTGAAGAAAACAATTCCAGCCTTGACTTGTAGTATTGAAGGATTCTATGGGCAAATTTTTGAACAATGCAAAAAGCATTAAAGGAAGATGGAAGGAATACACAGTCACTATACCAAAAAGAAATGGTTGATGCTTACACATTTCAAGAGGTAGCATATGACCAAGAACTAATGATCCTAAAAGATGAAGTCCAAGGTGAATTAAAGGCATTGGCAAAGAATAAGGCACTGAAAATTGATGGAATACAAATTGAAATCTTTCAACAGACTGATTTGGCACCAGAGGCACTTACTCATCTACATCAAGAAATTTAGAAGAAAACTACCTGGCCAACTGACTGGAAGAGATCTGTATCTGTGCCCATTCCAAACAGAGGCAACCCAATGAATGCGGAAATCATTGGACAATATCTTTGATATTCCATGTGAGTAAAGTGTTACTAAAGGTAATACAAAAACAGCTGCAATCATACATTGACAGAGAACTTCCAGATGCTCAAGATGGTTTCCAAAGAGGATGAGGAACGAGGGATATCATTGCTGATATCAGATGGATCTTGGCTGAAAGAAGACAATACCTGAAAGAAGTGTATCTGTGCTTTATTGATAATGCAAAGGCTTTTGATTGTGTGGACCATGAGAAGCTATGGACAACAATGCAAAGAATGAGTATTTTGGAACACTTAACTGTGCTCATGAGGAATGTGTACATAGATCAATAGGCAGTTGTTCAAACAGATCAAGGGAACAACAACAGTGTAAAATCATGAAAAATATGCCCCAGGGTTGTATTCTTTCAGCATACTTATTCAAACTGTATGCTGAGCAAATAATCGCAGAAACTGGATCAGATGAAGGAAAATATGGTATCAGGATTGGAAAAGACTTAGTAACAAACTATGATATGCAGATGATAAAACTTTGCTTGCTGGAAGTGAAGAGTACTTAAAATACTTGCTGATGAAGATCAAAGACAACAGTCTTTCTTATGGGTTGCACCTCAGTACAAAAAAAAAAACAAAAATTTTCACTACTGGACCAATAAACATCATCCATATAAATGTAGAAAAGATTGAAGTTGTCAAAGAGTTAATTTTGCTCGGCTCAACCATCAACACTCATGGAATTAACAGTCAAAAATCACAAAATCAAACAACGTATAACATCAGGCAAATCTGCTGCAGAAGAACTTTTTAAAGTGTTGAAGAACAAAGATGTCTGTTTGAGGACTAAGGTGCACCTGACCAAAGCCAGGATATTTTGAATAATCTCAGATGCATATGAAAGTTGGACAGTCAATAAGGAAGAATGTAGAATAATCAATATATTTGAGGTTTGGTGTTAGAGGAGAAAATTAAAAGTACCTTGGATGGCCAGAAGAACAAACAAATCTGTGTTGGAAGAAATACAGCCAGGATGCTCCTTGGGAGCCAGGATGGCCAAACTTCGTCTCTCATACTTCAGACATATAATCAGGAGAGACCAGTCACTGGAGAAGAATATCATGTTTGGTAAAGTGGAGAGTCAGAGAAAAAGAGGAAGACCCCAATGAGATGGATTGGCACAGTGGTGGCAATGATGGGCTCAAGCGTATCAACAATTGTGAGGTTTGCTTAGTACTGGGCAATGTTTCTTCCTGTTGTGCAAAGGGTCACTGTGAGTTGGTACCAAATCGATGGCACCTATCAACAACAACAACAAAAATTTGGGTATTTCAATGACATTGTTTATTCATTTTTTCACAAAAGCAACTATGTTCCCAGAAATTGCTAAGGGACAGATAGGCATATTTTAGGAAAATAAGTAGTAGCCTTGACAATTTTATTACCAATTTGTGGTGTTTATTTTGCCATAGTTATAGTACCTAAAAGAAACCCCATTGGCAAATTGTACTTACTACTAATCTTGTCCTACAATATTAATATAAGCCAGCATTGACTTGACGGCAATGAGTGTTTATATGGTCCCTAAAGTGTGGCACTGTGGGTTAATGCAGTGGACTACAAAGTCAGTTTGAATCACAAGGTCAGGGGTTCAAGCTCACCAGCCACTCCTTAGGAACCCTATGCAGGGCTGCTATGGGTCAGAACTGACTTGATGGCACTTAAGAACCTCAGAGTTGTGCATGGAGTCCTGGTGTGGTGCTATGGGTTAATGCACTGGACTGCAAGGTCAGTTTGAACCACAAGGTCAGCCTGTTCAAGCTCCCCAGTTACTCCTGAGAAACCCTGTACAGGGTCACTATGAGTAGGAACCAACAGGATGGCACTTAACAACAACCAAAGTTGTATATGGAGTCTTGATGTGGTGCCGAATAAAGTACTGGAATGCAAAGTTGGTTTGAACTACAAGGTCAGTGGTTCAAACCCACCAGCCATTTCTCAGAAACCCTATACAAGGATGCTATGACTTGGAACTGACTTGATGGCCCTTAAGAATACTAATAAAATTGTATATATTATTAATTCTCCCAACTGTCCACTCTTTCCTCCCTTTAAAAAAAAAAATACACACACACAAACAAGTTCGATTATTTCCTAAATATGAAAATTACACTGTTAATATAAAAGACAGGTAATTCAAACCCAACTGTCTCCTCCCAAAGTAAGATCAAAGAACATAGGAAATAAGTTTGATTCATGGTGAATCAATATTGCACAAGTTGGGCTGCAATACTAGACTTCAAAGCCCAGGATGTCAATGACAAATAAGTTTAGGGAAGATTTTAATGCTTTCTAAAGCATACTTTAAGGCACTCTGGTAGCATAGTGGTTACGAATCGGGCTGCAAACCTCAGGATCAGCGGTTTGAAACTACCAGCAGTTCTGTGGGAGAAAGATGAGGCTTTCTGCTCCTGTAAAGATTTACACCCTCAGAAACCCCATACAGGGTCACTATGAGTCTGAACTGACTCCACGGCACATAACCACCACCAAAGCATACTTTATTCATTGATAAAATGGGGATAGGTAATTGAACCTAAATGGTTGCATGAAATGCCTGTAATCCGTAATTGCTGTAAACAGTTAAAAGTGCTCAGCTGATAACCAAAATATTGGAAGTTCAATTCCATTGGGAAATTCCTCAGAAGAAAGACCTGGTGATTTTCTTTTGAAAAAAAAAAAAATCAGCAATGAAAAACTTTATAGAAAAGAATTCTGCTCTAATACACATAAGATTGCCATGAGTCAGATTCGACTTGGTAGCAACTGGTTGCTCACAAGAAACCTAATCCAAATATTTAGTATAATATCAGGTATTTAGGACTATCACAATTGTATTTAAACTAATGTTAATAAGAAATACAGAAAAGGCCTTTGATGATCTAATTGCTGTAAACCTTGGCTGGGAGTGGCCAACAGATTTCATTTGATTACATGATAACTGATTTAAATAATAATAATAATAATCACAACAGAAAAAACAATTCAAAGAAGGAATATACTGTTGAGATCATTTTGCTTTAGTGACTCCCTTCATTTAATACAAAACTGAGATCTAGCATCAATGAAAATGCAAAAATGGCATGGGGGTAGAGTCTGTCTTCCTCTGCCTACACAAAGAAGGATGACAATCCGTCCCAGATCAGTCTCAGATCAGCTTCTCTAAGGCAGTGGTCAGACATGCCTTCTTTACATTATTTTGACATCAACCATCCCTCCTATTGCACTCTACTTCTCTGCTGGGTTCACACAGAACTGATAGACAATAACCAGGATTCTGGAGTTTGTTAGGCAAGTTTAGGGTACACTTTAAGATCAGAAACAACTCAGGATACAGCCGTTTGGCTTCAGGATCAGTCAGAATCGGCTCTTCTCAGCTGTAATGCTGGCATGCCTGTCTCTCATCCTTGGCCTCTCAAACACACAGTCCCTTGCCATCTGCCTCCATTTGTGGGCTGGGAAGTCTACCAGTGTGTGTCTTCTTGCTATTGTCTCTGCTGACACCACTTTTCTGAACACGAATATTGCACTCCACTTGCTTTTCTTTTTTCTTGGGTCCTGGGGTCTTCTATTCCTACTTTGGAGTGGGCTCCTTGTAAACTTAATGAGATAGCAAAACCAATAAATCCCCAAGTTAGAGTCACATAAACCTTTTTGCATGATCCCACCCAAACATTTGGTGGGAGATATTCAGAGTAATGAATACTTTTGGTGGGAGATATTCAGAGAAACGTTTGGTGGGAGATATTCAGAGTAATGCATACTTCTAATTTGAACCCTAACCCAGTTTCTTCAAATTCATCATACTGTTATTCATAACCTAGATATTCTGGTAAAACCACAGATACAAACGTGTAATTTTTCATGTCCAGATTACATTACTGACTTTTTCTCATATGATCGGTGTACCTGAAGTAAGTTTTTTTATTACATTAAGACTTTTCAATTAGCTCAGAAATTTAAACCTTTCTTGTTATGACTTTCCATCACAGTCAATAAAAACCTAGAGTCCAGTTATTTATTACCTGCTTGATGGACTTCAATTTCCAGCAGTCGATTTTACCTTTCTGGTTTGTAGGGACCTTTCTAACCTATAAGGACCATAGGAATAATAGAGTGTCCTCCTTTGCCATCCACAAACATATACTAATTGTATATGCAATTTTATTCTTATATTGCATATTTATATCATTACAGGTTTCTATTTTACAGCCTTTTATTCTATGGAATGTGAGGCAAACTTCAGGATCAATATAATATTAGCTTAAGAATTTTCTTTGCAATAATAATAAAAAAGAAAAAAATGAACTCTGTGGTGGCTTCATGTATATTAAGAGTTGGACTGCTGACCAAAAGGTCAGCAGATCAAACCCAACAGTCACTTCAAAGGAGAAAAATTAGATTGCTCCCATACAGATTTACAGTTTTAAACCCCAATATAGGGTCACTGAATTATAATCAAATCTGTGGCAGTCACTTGGTTTTGTATGTACATATAAGATGGGCTTAAAAACTCAAAGATAAATGGTGAGTGGAAAGATACACTGAGAATTTTAAATCTGTTAAGTAATTGTGTATTCACTCTGTTCCTAGCTATGCTATTAGATGAATGTGTGATCTTGAGGTAATGAGAGGAAAAAGAAACCAGAAATATAGTTTTAAATGCTTGACTCTCCCCTTTTTTTAAGATTTATGTTTTTAAGTCAATATTCTAATTTATTTGAAACTCAACTTTTGTGTTTATATGATTGAGTAGTGTTATGAGGATCAAACTAAATATTAGGTTAGATGATACTTATATTTTGAAGCTTTCATATTGAATATTAAATTTATTAATTTTTGTCTTCTTTAGCTATTCAGTACTTAATTTTAAAATAACACTTGCTGTTTATACAAGTTAGAAAGAATAATAGTAATATGTGGGAGAAGGTAAATCAGTGTACATCCATGACATTACCTTGATTTCTCCTTAGCATACAAAAAACATCTGAGCTAACAGTAAAAAGTGTATGTTTGTCTATGATACTTGAGGTGTAGATGATGAGTAAGCTTTATAAACCCTTGTTGTTGTTATTATTAATTGTCATGGAGTAGATTCTGACTCACAACAGCCCTGTATAGGGTTTCCAAGGAGCAGTTTGTGGGTTTGAACCACGGAGCATTGTGCTAACAGTCCAGTGCTTACTCTACAGCACTATACCAGAATGTTGTGTAAATACTTAGTGTCTGATTTAACTAGAATTTTGGGCAATTAGACACAATTTCAGGCAAGGTCAAATGTTTTCATTGTTAATTACAAAAGTAAAAGTCTTAAAGCAGAAGTTCCCTTAGAGGGTATGATAATGAATAGTACTGAAATGCTTGTTGTTCATCATTTTCTTCCAACAACCACTACAGAATATGGAAAGTGGCAAAACTGATGAGAAAGAAATGCTCTCTTATGCATCTTCCTACCTCCCTAATGTGGTTAAACAGAAAAAGACAACTTACCCATCCTTCCTGTATATTACAAGTCATTATGGAGATCTTGACTTCTTGTTAGCAGGAGACTTCCATACGTTTTTTGTTTTGTTTTTTTTTCACCCCAAATAATTTGGAATTAATTGAACTCTTAGAAAGTTAAACTATAAAATAAGTGCAAAATGAAACAAGGAAAAGATGTGAAAGGCCACCAGTAATTGCCTCTTAATTATCTTTTAAAATTGGGATTGGGATATAAATTTATTATAGTATTCAAATATCCACAGGAATGTGCCTGTGATGAGCATTTAGAAAATACAGAATTAAAATCACAAATGTTGGTAGTATCTACTGCATCATTATCATAAGGGAGTTCCAATGCAAAGACTATACCCTTCTGACTCCAAAATCTCTCTCTTTAATCAAACCAGACTTGGTGTGCAATTGCAGGATAATGCACCGGACCACAAGGTCAATTTAACTGCTCCAGCCTGTGAAGACCCCCATCAATAGAAATATGGAAAACTGCACAAAACAGATTCAGAGGATGGTCCCAGAATTCTGAATTTCAGATTATGGGATAAATAAGTATATCAAGGGATTACCAGGTGTAATATGTGGAGCAGAAGCAAGGAAGGAGGTGACTTCTGATTTGGGGTAGCCAATGTGTCCCGCCATAACCATTTTGAATGGGAGTGAGTGGATAGAGAGTCAAGAGAGCACTCCCAATGCAGAAACCTAACAGATCTCCACAGATAAAAGTGCAAGTATTTTTTTCTTATTATTCCTTTTAATTATTTTCTTTTTTTCTGTCTGCTCAGAGCTGCTCTAGGGACAAGAGGGTAAACCTTTACAAGTAGACACCCCTGGGGAAATTTCTGCTCTATGCTTGGAAGAAGCTGAATAGGGTGGGTCTTTGGGGGCCAAATCAACAGGGAATACCTGCAGCAAGAGTCTTTTACAAAGTAGGGTTGGCTAGCCCTGGCCTGGTGTGTACTAGCAGAAACAACTGAAGGGACTTGAGAATAGGAGGGAAACAAAACCTAAAAAAACACAAAACTTGTTTTGCATCACAGAGGCACAGTGGGAACATCTTGAAATTTCTCAGGCAGCTTTGAAGGCAATAGTCCACTGATCTTGTTGTTAAGAACCTCAATGTCTGCGGTTCAAGTCTACCAACTGCTCCTCAGAAACCCCGTACAGAGGGTCGCTATGGGTCAGAACCAATTAGACGACACTTAACAACAACAATCCTACAATTTATTCATTTCCTTCTCATTTTAAAATAGACTGTTTTATCCTGAAACCCATTTGACCTCCTCATTACCTGGATATCTGTAAGTATACATTTCCCTTCTTTCACGTTGTAGTTGTCCTGGTCATAGACTAAATTCCCATAGTTTTGTTCTGCTATGGATTCTTCCATCTCTGGACTGTGTTCCAGGTGGTGTTGCCACATATGTCAATCTCTGGTTGTTGTCTGATCTTGTTGGTTTTGAGTCCAAAGAACTCCTTTTAATGTGTTTTGAAGCATTGTCTTGGCTTTTACAAAACTTCGTTAATTTCTGTTTATTTTACAATGTTCTGATTTCACTGTCATATTTGATTGACAACTTGCTGCCTGTACAATTCTCAGTTGGCAAATTTTTTTTTTTTCCTTTTAATTTTTTGTATATGTCTCCCCATTGTCTTCGTTCCCACATGATTTCTGTTGAGAATTCAGAGCTTAATCTTAATGAATTTCTTTTGTAGGTAAAACTTCTTTTTCTCCCTAGATGCTTTCCTTGCTTTGATTTTGGAGAGTTTGATTATGATTTATCTTGGTGATTTTCTTTTAGGGTCTATCCTAATTTGGGTTCATTTATCTTCTTGAATACTTCTTGTCTTTCAAGATGTTAGGGAAATTTTCTTCCAGCAGTTCTTCAACTATCTCTTCTG
Source organism: Chrysochloris asiatica (assembly GCF_000296735.1). Lineage (NCBI taxonomy): Eukaryota > Metazoa > Chordata > Mammalia > Afrosoricida > Chrysochloridae > Chrysochloris > Chrysochloris asiatica. The sequence continues at coordinate 3,585,845 of NW_006408581.1, read as the reverse complement.
TGGTTTTCCTTGTCTTTTCCTGTTCTAGTATTCCAGTCAGTCTCAGGTTGTTCCTCTTCATGTTGTCCCACATGAATCTTTAGCTTTCTTCAGATTTTTTTCATTCTTTTTTCTGCTTGTTCTTCTGTCTTACTAGTATTGAGAGATTTGTCTTCAAGCTCGCTGATTCTGGCTTCCATCCCTTCAGTTCCAATTCTTTGCACTAATCAGCAGTGCCACTCCTGGACTCCAAATATAGGATAACCTCAAAGAAACTTACTACTTATTAACAACATATCAAGAAAAAGAAAATCTAAGATTAGGAAAACATTAAATCCATGAAGACATTGTTAAGAAAAAGCACACACACACAAATGAACTTAGCACAAGAAAGCATGCAGGACAAAGAAGCCAGCAGAACCACACAAAACCCTAATAAAATTAAAGAAAGAAATAGACCACTCTACAATAATAATGGGAGATTTTTAACACACCCTTTCAAAAAAGGATTAAACAACCAGAAAGAAATTCAACAAAGACACAGAAGAACCAAACAACACAATCAATCAACTTGACCTCATAGATTTGTACAGAGCTTTCAACCCAACAACAGCACAGTACATATTACTTCCCAGTACAGTTGGAACATTCTCCAGAATAGACAATGTATTAAACCACAAAACAAGCCTCCATAAATTTACAAACATCAAAATACTACAAAACATCTTTTCAGATCACAATGTTATAATTTTAGAATCAACAATAGGAAGACCAAGGAAATAAAGTCAAAAACATTGAAACTGAATAACACCCTGCTTAAAAGCTACTGGGTAGTAGAACAAATAATAAGTGAATTAGTAAAACTCCTAGAAACAAAGGAGAATGGAAAAACAATATACGAACATGTTTGGGACATGACAAAAGCAGTGCTAAGAGGACAATTTATTGTAATAAATGCACATATCTAAAAAGAAGAAATAACCAACTTCAACCCATTAAATCAACATCTATAACAATTATAAAAAGACCAGCAAAGTAAAACTACAGTTACCAAAACAAAAGAAAGAATAAAGATTAGAGCAGAAATAAATGAGATTGAAAGCAGAAAAACAATATAAGTAACCAACAAGATAAGAAGCTGATTCTTTAAAAAGATTAATAAAATGGAAAAAACTGCTGCAAATCTAACAAATGGAAAGAGGGAAAAGACACATATAAGAAGCCACATGGGTGACATCACAACAGAACAGATGGAACTAAAAAAGATAATGACAGAATACTATGAAGAGTTGTATTCCAACAAATTTCAAAATCTGGAGGAAATGCATATATTATTAATAAAGCATGGCCTACCTAAACTTACACTTTTTGTAGGTTGATCTTATATGCTGCCACTTTGCTGAGTCTTCCATTATGTTCCAGTACTTTTTTTTTTTTTTTTCCTGATTCTTTGGGATTTTCTATGTATAGAATCATTTTTGTTTTTGTTGTTAAGTCGAGTCAATTTTGACCCATAGTGACCCTCCCATAGTGACCCTTAGGTTTCTGAGGCTGTAAATCTTTATGGGAGCAGAAAGCCTCATCTTTCTCCCTTGGAACTTCTGGTAGGTTTGAATTGCTGAACTTGAGGTTAGCAACCCAACTAGTAATCACTACCAACCAGAGCTCAAAATAACAATGAGATATCATCTCACACCAGTAATAACAGGTAAAGGTCATGGCCCAGAGATACAGCAGCTGAGATCGCTAGATCCATGGAATGAGAAAGACTGTTGGCCTGCCAGCAGGAGACTAACTTACAAAATGTGACCTTTGGACATTTAAACTAATACATATTTTCTATGTATTATGTATACATCAAAAAAAAAAGGGGGGGTAGAGGTAAATACTCTTTACTGACAGTGCAAGGAGTGAATCGTAATTATTGCAATGAAACAAAATATGATTTGTTGAATGTAAAACTGATGATGTTATTGTTGTTGTTAAGTGCAGTTGAGTCGGTTCTGACCTATAGCGGCCCTGGATAGAGGTTCTGAGGCTGTAAATCTTTACAGGAGCAGAAAGCCTCATCTTTCTCCCGCGGAACCACTGGTAGTTTCAAACTGCTGACCTTGAGATTCAGAGCCCAACTCGTAACCACTATGCTATCAGAGTTCCTTAAAACTGATGATAGGCCCTGTAAACTTTCAAGTCACAATAAAAAAAGAAAAAGAAATTTGCTAAATGATACTGCCTTTCAAGAGAGTATAACATGTTGTATAAAGGTTTAGATTTCTAAATGTGATTGCTTGAATTCAAATTCTGGATCCTTGAATTTTCCAGCTATTTTACCGAGAATGACTTAACCTGATTTTAGTTTCCTCATCTGTGAAATTAAGTTACTAAGCTATCTTCCTTTTAGTAATACCAGGAGGGTTAAATTAGGTAATGCAGGTAAAGTACTTAAAAACAGTGCTTTACATATAAATGGACTTACATATTAGGTGTTATTTTACTTCCCTGTAGAATTCCTGTAAGAAAATGTGAGCTAGTCCTAGCACACTCCTCCAGTCCTCATTTCTCACTCTAAAAGAAATATTGCCACTTTCAGTAAGCTTAGCTAACAGGAGTTCTTCTCTCACAGGCAGATTCATACTTCAGGGCCAATTGCTGGCAAAGCAGGTTTCTTAGCCTTTAAACTTACGGCCAGTTTTAGACTGTGTTAAACTGAACAAGGTAATGCAGTGTTCTGGGAGACCAGCCAGGATTCTCTCTGAAGTTCTTCTTTGTTTGAAAAGAACACTTTATTTGAACTACATTAGGTCACCTGAGTCTGCCTTTACAAATACCTAGCCAGGAATAAAGAGAGAATAGATGCTTACTTACGTCAGTTTTCTTCCAGGCAATATGGATAATGCTCTGAAATAACTTGCGTGGATTAGTATGACATATTCCACTTCTCTGACACCAAATATATGCTGATCAATACAAATCAATTTATTATCACTTCCATCCCCTTCAGTTCTGTTTGTATTTTGACACCAGCCACACACACAGGACTTGATTGAATTTAATGAATTATTTAATGTATTGAATTTAATAAATTTAATTCAATTATTTAATGTCTTCTTCCTCTGATTCTAGATAAGATCTTACAAGTTAAAGACCACATCCTCAAGACTACTAATTCTCCCCAAAACTTCTGATGCCAGCTCCTTGGGTGGTAGTTCATACCTCACTTCTGACTTGCTGGCTACAAATTGGTGGTTTTGCTCTACCACTTCAGAATATGAGCTAAGTGATCCCGAAAATTCCACATTCTGACTTTCTGGCTTCCACTATTCCTTATATTTGATAATTCACTAGAATAACGCACAGAACTCAAGAATCTCCTGTAAGTTTGATTATAATTTTATTATAGAAAAAAAAAAAAAGATGCAAATGCAGAGAAACATAGGGTAGGGTTAGGTGAAAGGTTTCTAATTTAAAGATCCTATACCTGGTATAAGGAGCTCTGGTAGCGAAGTGGTTACGAATCGGGCTGTGAGCCGCAAGTTCAGCAAATCAAAACTACCAGCTGTTCCACGGGAGAAAGAAGAGGCTTTCTGCTCCCATAAATATTTACAGCCTTGGAAACCCTGTAGAGGGTCGCTATGAGTCAGAACCGACTCCACGGCACATAACAACAATATCATATAGGTGTTATTTCAGGTTTGGCCAAGTCCAGCCCTGCCCCACAAGGTTATTAGTAAAACCTGAAGTAATGAATGGCCCAGTAACCTCAGCAGATACTTCAATCATTGGTGAATTCCAACACTTTAAAAGTTGTCTCTTAGAAATCAAGTTAATCTAAATCCCATGTAACTACTTCAGTATTGAGACTGAACATCATAAAAGCCTTATTTCATTAAGACGTATGACAGCATATTATTTTTGTGTTTGTTTGAAAACTTGGTTTTCATCATTGTTTTATCTGTATTGCTGAAATGCATGCTTACTGTTATTTATTTTACAAAAGTTTTAGAGTGACTTGGTCATTTTAATAAGTGAAGCAGATGTTTAATTATTTTCTCTGCATCCATATTTTAGGAATCCAATTAATGGACACAATTTTTTTAAACTGCAATTATTTGCAACATTGTCAGAAAGCAACTATTTTATTAATATTCCTCCATACATTGAACTAATGATTGAAAATAATATTTTTCTTGTAAAACAGGATTTTTTTCATGATTACTATATTTATAAGTAATGTACATAATATTAATTCTTTATCTATCATTCTACGTATTTGTCATATATAATTTTTCATCTTTCTCTGTTTTTCAAAGAAACACACATATTATCCAACTGATTTCAAAATTAATAGCTGGTAAAATTGAAATAAAAACAAGAAAAAAAAGGTGCATTATGGATTGACTGTGTATCCCCAATATATGAACCTACTTGTTTGAATCATGATTTTTAGTGGTAGTTATTTGCAGATGTCCCATTATGTGATATGATGTGTAAATCAATAAAAGGATTAAAGGTGAGATCAAATACTCCCATTACAGTCCTAATCTGATGTAATGGGAGTTTCCCATTACATTAGGGTGTGGCTGGCAGCACTTTTGATTTACAAGAGATAAAAGGAGAGAAAGAACTGAGCAGAGGTCGGAGGGACTGATTACTACAAGATAGAAGAGCTTGGAATGGAGTCCTCTTCACTTTCAGCAAGTAAGATTGTATCATCTGCATATTGCAGGTTGTTAATGAGTCTTCCTCTACTCCTGATGCCACAATTTTCTTCATATAACCCAGCTTCTCAGATTATTTGCTCAGCATAAAGTTTGAATAAGTATGAGAGCAAAATTTTACGCTAAAACTGAGTGCTGATAGTTCTGAAACTAAAATTTGAAAACTTGCAGAGGACTCCGAAAAGATCTAAGGAACTATATAATTTAAACAAACTATATTTTAGATTGTTGTTGTTAGGTGCCGTCGAGTCAGTACCGACTCATAGCGACCTCATGCACAGCAGAAGGAAACACTGCCTGATCTTGGGACAACCTCACTATTGTTGCCACGCTTGAGTCCATCGATGCTACCACTTTGCCAACTCATTTTGCTGGGGGGTCTTCCTCTTTTTCACTTACCCTCCACCTTACCAAACATGATATTCTTCTCCAGAGACTGGCCCCTCCTGACAATATGTCTGAAGTCTGAGAGACAAAATTTGGCCATCCTGGCTTCCAAGGAGCACTCTGGCTGCACTTCTTCCAACACAGATCTGCTGGTTCTTTTGGCAGCCCACAGCACTTTCAATATTCTCCTCCAACACTATAACTCAAAAGCATCAATTCTTCTATGGTCTTCCTTATTTACTGACCGTCTTTCACATGAATATGAGGTTATTGAAAATACCATGGCTTGGGTCAGGCGCACCTTAGTCCTCAAACTGACATCTTTGCTCTTCAATACTTGAAAAAGGTCTTGTGCAGCAGATTTGCCTAATGCAATATGTCATTTGATTTCTTGACTGCTGCTGCCGTGTTGATAGTTGATCCAAGAAGAATGAAGTCCTTGACAACTTCAATCTTTTCTCCATTGATAAGAATACTGTTTATTGGTCCAGTGATGAGGATTTTTGTTTTACTGGCATTGAGATGTAATCCATACCGAAGGCTGTGCTCTTTGATTTTCATCAGTAAATGTTTTAAATCCTCTTTACTTCCAGCAAGCAATGTTGTATCATCTGCATATCGCAGGCTGTTAATTTGTTTTCCTCCAATCCTAATGCCACATTTTTCATCATGTAACCCAGCTTCTGGTATTATTTGCTAAGCATACAGGTTGAAAAAGTATGGTGAAAGAATGCAACCCTGTCATACACCTTTCTTAATTTGAAACCATTCAGTGTCTCCATGTTCTGTTTGAACAACTGCCTCTTGGTCCAGGTACAGATTCCTCATGAGCACAACTAAGTGTTCTGAATGCTCATTCTTCAAAATGTTGCCCATACTTGTCATGATCTACACAATCGAAAGTCTTTGTGTAGTCAATAAAGCACAGATAAACATCTTTCTTGTATTATCTACTTTCAGCCAAGATGTGTAGGACATCAGCAATGATATCCCTCATTCCACGGCCTCTTCTGACTCTGGCTTAATCCTCTGGACATTCTCTGTTATGCATGCTTGCAGCCATTTCTGTATTACCTTTAGTAAAATTTACTCTCATGGGCTATCAAAGATATTATCTGATGATTTCTGCATTCCCTTGGGTCACCTCTCTTTGGAATGGGCACAAATATGGATCTCTTCCAATCAATTGGCCTGATCATTTTCTTACAAATTTCTTGGCAGAGATGAGTGAGTACCTCCTGTGTGGCCTCACTTTCTTATAAGATTTCAATTTTCATTCCATCAATTCTTGGTGCTTTTTTCTTTGCCAATTCCTTCAATGCACCTTGGACTTTTTCCTTTAGTATCATTGGCTCTTGATCATATGCTACCTCTTTAAATTGTTGAACATCAACCATTTCCTTATGGTACAGTGACTCCGTGTATTCCTTCCATCTTCTTTCGATTCTTTCTGCGTCATTCAATAATTTGCCCAGAGTATACTTCAATAACTAAAGTCGAGGCTTACATTTTTTCTTCAGTTCCCCCAGCATGAGAAATGCTGAGTGTGTTCTTCCATTTTGGTTTTCTGACTTCAGATCTGTGCACACATTTTGTTGTAATATTTAGCTTTATCTTCTGAAGCTGATTTTTGAAATTTTCTGTTCAGCTCTTGTACCTCTTCATTTCTTCCATTTCTTTATCATCTGTATGCTGGAGAGCAAGTTTCCGAGTTTCTTCTGACATCCATTTTGACCTTTTCCTTCTTTCTTGTCTTCTTGATGACTTTTTGCTTTTTTCATGTATGATGCTCTTGATGTCATTCCACAACTCTTCTAGTCTTCGGTCTTTAGTGTTTATTGTTTATTTAATATTTAGTGTATTAAATCTGTTCTTCAGATGATCTCTAAATTCAGGTGAGATATATTCAACGTCATATTTTGGCTCTCGTGGACTTGTTTTCATTTTCATCTGCTTGAGTTTGAATTTGCATATAATCAATTGATGAAGTGTTCCACAGTCTGCCCCTGGCCTTGTTTTGACTGATGATATGGAGGTTTTCCATCGTCTCTTTCCGCAGATGTAGCCAATTGTATTTCTATGTATTCCATCAGGCAAGGTCCTTGTGTATAGTCATCTCTTATGCTGTCTAAAGAAGATATTTGAAGTGAACAAATCATTGATTTTGCAGAGCCTAAAATGGCTGACATTTTAATTTTATATGTATATATTAGAAATGTAATCACAATCTAATACATATGCATGTATGTGTGTATGTACATATATTTGTTATTGTTAAGTGCCGTCGAGTCTTTTCTGACCCATAGCGATCCTGTATAGGATTTAGGGGCTTCCAAAACTTTGTAAAAAAATGGAATTAAAAGATAATGGAATTTTTCCACAAATTATATAT
>NW_006408581.1:3507378-3578084 GCF_000296735.1 Chrysochloris asiatica | reverse complement strand
ATATATATATAGAGAGAGAGAGAGAGAGAGAGAGAGAGAGAGAGTCACTCTTGGTGTTATGCTATAGGATAAGCACTGGACAACCCACCAGTGGCTCCTCAGAAACTTTATACAGGTTTTCTGTGAGTCATTTCCCACTCTAAGCATTTGTTGTTAAGTGCCATCAAGAAGATTCTGATTCATAGTGATCCTGTAGAAGATACCTGAGGAGTTGGTGGGTTTGAATTCTAACCTTGGAGTTAGCAGTCCAGTGCTTACAATACAGCACCACACTAGGACTCCATATATATACTACCATTTATCTATTTACCTGTCAGATTGTCAACTCCAAAACACTTGTGTTATGCAGAATCTGTACTTAGACCAGGAGACAACCGTTTGAACAAAACAAGGGGATATTGTGTATTTTTTAAATCAGAAAAGGTGTATGTCAGGCTTATATTCTTTCACAGTACTTCTTCAATTTGTATGCTGAGCAATAATCAGAGAAGCAGGACTATTTGATGAAGCACATAGCAGCAGGATTGGAGGAAGATTTATTAACAACCAGTAAGATAAAGATGACTCAACTTCACTTGATGAAACTGAAGAGGAGTTTTAACACTACAGTGTTCAGTATGGATTACACCCATCCATAAAGAAAATAAAAATCCTTACAACTGGTCCAATAAATAGCATCATGGTAAACAAAGCAAGGTTAAAGTTCTTAAGGATTTTATTTCACTTGGATCCATAATCAATGCTCATGGAAACAACAGCCAAAAAATCAAACCAGTGTTATATTTCAACAATTTGATGCAAAAAGACATCCTTTGAGCACTAAGGTGCACATTAGTACCCAAGTCAGAGTATTTTCAATTTCCTTATAAGCATGTGAAACCTGAACAATGGATAAAGAAGACTGAAGAACAGATGCATTTGAATCATGGAGTTGGCAAAAAAATGCTGAGCATTCTACAGCTGCCAGAACAAACAAATCTGCCATGAAAGTATACTCAGAATGCTCCTTAGAAGTGAGGATGGTAAGACTTCATGTTATACACTTTGAGCATGTTGTCAGGTCAATGAAAATGAGGAAGGTCATCATTAAGTTGGATTGACACATGGCACAGAACTGGGTTTCTTTCTGTTGTACACAGGCTCAATAGCCTGTGGCTCAATAGCACCTAACAATAACAATGACATGTATGTAGTAGACCTGTTGGTACAGTGTTTAAGCTCTGAGATGCTAGTAAAAGTCCAGAAGTTTGAACTCACCAGCTACTCCACAGGAGAATGTCGTCGTCATTGTTAAGTGGTGTAGAGTTGGTTCTGACCCACAATGACCCTGTATAGGGTTTCTGAAGAGTGACTGGTGAGATTGAGCCATTGACCTTGCAGTTCAAATTGACTTTGCAGTACAGTCCATCAACCCACAGCTCCACACCAGGAATCCCATAGGAGACTAGATCTGGTGATTTGCTGCTATGAAGTTTTCAGTCTAGAAAACCTTATGGGACAGTTCTACTTATTATTATAGGGTAGGATGCATCAAAATAAACTCAGAGCACACAACATATTCATATATGCATGTGTATATATGTCTAGCAAATAATTTTCTGTTGTGGATGAAGGACAACTTAATACAGTTCTGAAAAGCGAATGAGGTTAACCCAACACTTCAGTTAAAATTTCAAACTGTTATAACACATTTTAGCCACTGACAATGACTTTTTTATTTATATCAAATATATAAAATAACATTAATGAGTCTAATTATGAAGTGTAAACTAAACATCTTCTAATAAACAGGCCTATGATTTTAAAGGCCTAAATAAAACAAAGAAAAAAAAATTAAAATGTAATCTTTGACCTCCCTGTGGATCAGAGAAGTGTTATGTAGTAAAGATATCAGTATGCAAGTACATCAGGCCTCATTAGTTTGCCATCTGTTCTGGTGGATAGATGCTAAAATATTACTATTATGAAGTTCATTGTGTGGTAAAATTGTAATTAAAAATTATACATATATTTAAAGGATAAGCCCCCAGAAAGAAATCAACTGCCAAATGTTAAGGATTCTATGTTCCTTTAAAAGAAGAAATGAAGAAAGTATTATGCTCACACATTCATTGAAACATACAACTATAAACAGTTTTAAAAATTTTGATCTCAATGGGTCTGGTCTCTAGTATAAATTTAAAAATACATTAACAATATTAGGAAAGGGTGCTAATATTTCCACTCAGCCTGGTGGTGGTGGTGGTTATGTGCCGTGGACTTGGTTTCCACTCATAGCGACACTGTATGGGGTTCCTGAGGCTGTAAAGCTTTACGGGATCAGAAAGCCTCATCTTTCTCTCAAATAACTGCTGGTAGTTTCAAACTGCTGACTATGAGATTAGCAGCCAGACTAGTAACCACTATGCTACCAAAAGCTCTTTTCCATTCAGCCTAGAAACAACATACATTAAAGAAAGCAAACGATTTTCTAGGTTCTTCTTATGGTAATTACAGGTGAACTGATTTGATGGTTACACAAAAAAGACTTTGTTAGCAGTAAAAGGCATGACAGGAAATAGTATTTCAAGATATATACAGCAGGTTTAGTAAAACAATAATTTATGAAGGATTTTATTTGGAATGTCATTTTTGTGCCACTCTTCTGAATTAAATATGTGTGCATATATATACATATGTGTTTTGTATAGAGCATGAGGGTATCCAAATTTTAAGAAGGGGAACATAGTGACTTTGTACGGTCATTATGAGTTGGAACCTACTCCAATGCACACCAGAGAGAGAGATCAGACCTTCACCCTGATGCTATGTTTTTCTCTATATATAGGTGCATTAAAAACACAATTAACTGCTGTGGAATAATCATTGTTCACAATGTTTTTCATAATGTGTCATGATGCACACAGATGAAAGCGTTTGCATAGACAATAAGGCACAGGTAAACATCTTTCTGATTAGCTCCACTTTAATTCAAGATTCATCTGACATCTGAATCTGGTTTGAACCTCTGACACTTTCTTGTCAATGTACTGTTGAAACCATTTTTAAATTATCTTTAGCAAAATTTTATATGCATATCATATTAATAATATTGTCCAATTAGTTCCACATTCTGTTGGGTCAACTCTCTTTGGAATGGGTACAAATAAGGATATTTTCCAATTAGATGGCCAGGTAGCTGTCTTCCAAATTTCTTGCCATAGATGTGTGAGTGCCTCCAGTGTTCCATCAGTTCATTGAAAGATTTCAATTTATATCAATTCCTGGAGACTTGTGCTTTTCCAATACCTTCTGTGTACCTTGAATTTCTTTCTTCAGTACCACTGGTTCTTCTTCATTGGCTATATCTTGAAACGTTTCAACATAGACCTTTTTTTTTTTTTTTTTTTTTTTTTTTTTTGTACAATGACTATATATTCCTTCCATCTTCCTTGATGCTTTCTACATCATTTAATATTTTGCCCAAAGAATTGGGCATCATTCAATATTTTGCCCAAAGTGCTTCCATATTGCAAGCTGAGGCTTGATTTTGTCTTTAGACAAAAAAGAAAGATTTATTTCATCTTAAATAATGCAGAACATGTTCTCTTTTGGTTTTTAATTCTAGGCTTTTGCACATTTCATTATAATTGATTTTTGTCTTTTGAAACTGTCCTGTGAAATTTTCTGCTTAGCTCTTTTACTGCAATATTTTTTCCATTTCCATTTGCTTTAGAATCTCTATGTTGGACAGTATGTTTCAGAGTCTCTTCTGGCATCTATTCAGTCCTTTCCTTCTTGTTTTCTTAATGACCTTTTACTTTCTTCATGTATGATGTTCTTGAGGTCATCTTACAACACTTCTGGTCTTTGGTCATTAGTGTATAATTAATCAGATCTGTTTGTGAGATGACTTCTAAATCCATGTGGGATATGTTCAAGGTGAAATCTTGGCTCTCTTGTACTTGTTTTAATTTTCTTCAGTTTCAGCTGAACTTGCTTATGTGCAATAGGTGGTCTGTTTCACAATCTATCACTGCCTTAGTTTTAGTTGATGATATGAAAGTTCTGACTGTCAGAACTTTTGTATCCCCTTTGGTAAGGTCCTTGTGTATAGTCATCTTTTATATCGTTTAAAATAAGTATGTGCAATAAATAATGAATTTATCTTGCAGTATTTTACAATGTTATCGGCAACATTGTTTCATCACCAAGGCTATATTTTCCAACTACTAATCCTTCTTCAATATTTCCAACCTTTGCATTCTGAACACCAGTAGTTATCAATACACAATGATTACATTGTTGATCATTTTCAGTCTGAAGAAAGTGGTAGAATGCTTCAATTTAATCATTACTGGCTTTATGGTTGGTGCCTAAATTTGAATAATAGTGGTTTTAACTGGTCTTTCTTGTAGATGTATGGATATTATACTATAACAGACAATAGCATACTTCAAGATTGATTTTAAAATGTTCTTTACAGTTATTAATTAGACTGCAAATCCTCTACAGTTTGTCATTCCCAGCATAATATTCCATATGACTCAGATTCAGAATGGCCTTAACCAGTCCATAACAACACATTAATGCCTTGTTGTTGTTGTTAAGTACCGTCAAGTCGATTCTGACCCATAGCGACCCTGTATAGGGTTTCTAAGGAGCAGCTTGTGAGCTTGAACCACTGACCTTGCAGTTCAAATGGCTTTGCACATTAATGCATAGGATATTGATTTTTATGTGTTCCATTTAATTTTTGACAACTTCCAATCTTCCTAGATTCATAGTTTATATGTCCCATGTTCTGGTTAATTATGAATGTTTACATGTTTTTTCTCCTAATTTTGAGTTATGCTTCATCAGTAAATGAAGTTCTCATAAGCTTACTGCATTCTCATCATCGTAGTTATCTCTACTTTGAGGAAGCAGCTCTTTCCCAGTCATATTTTAAGTGCATTGCAACTGAAAGGCTCATCGTCCAGTACTGTATCTGACAATATTTTGGTGCTATCCATAATATTTTAATATTGAATATTTTGGTGCTATCAGACATTGTTCTATTATTCATAAGTTTTCAGTGCCTGAACATTCAGAAGGAATCCACTTCTCCTTGCTAATCTGTCTTAGACTGGAAGCACAGTCCACCATGGACAATCCTGCTGGTATTAAAGTACTGGTGATATAACTTCCAACATCATAGCAACATGCAGGTCATCACAGTATGGTGGTTAAACTGGCAGATAAGTGATAGACAATGATTCTTAGTATTATGTCATTATCCTTCATTTTGTGATCTCATGTATTATAAATCCTAATCACTATAATGTTAATGAGGCATGATTAGGGACAGTTATGTTAATGAGGTTCCACCCTCTTGATCTAGTTTGTCAGCTACTCTTACCATAGATTTCTTAGGAGTTACTATGATGATAGAAGTTATGAAACAGGCGTTTCAAATACCAGCAGTGTCATCCCTGGTGTACATGGTTTTGCAGAGCTTTCAGAATAAGAACAGATTAGGAAGACATAATAAATAAGTCACTTCTGAGAATTTAACTTCTAAAATCCTTTATAGATGGTAGTGGAATACTATCTGGTATAGTGTCTGAGTATGAACGTGTTGTATTGTAAGGCACTCAAAATACAACTAGGGAAGAGTTATCTCTTCAGAGTCTACCTTAATGACTTGGGTGAAGTAAAGCTTTGGAGACATTCTTTTGCTGATGGGCACATTTCAAAATTATAAGAAACAGCTGCAAATGTTTATTAATAATTATAACATGGAATATATAACGTATGAATATTGGGAAATTTCAAGCTGTTAAAAATGAAATGGAATGGATAGAAAAATCAGTATCTTAGGCATTAGTGAACTGAAATGGACAGGTGTTGAGCATTTTGAATTCAACAATCCTATTGTTTATTATGCTGGGAATGACAAATTGAAGAGGAATGGTGTCTCATTCATCGTAAAACATAATATTTGAATATCTATATTTAAGTATAATACAGTGTTTTACAGGAACATATCTATACGTCTACAAGGAAATACCATTTAATACAAAAAATTACTCAAATTTACACACTAACCATCTAAGTGAATATTGAAGTAATTGTAAGATTCTATCAATTTCTCCAGTCAGAAATTGATCAAATAAGCAATCAGGGTGCTTTGATAATTGTTGGTAATTTGAACATAAAACTTGTAAACAAAGAGGAATTATCAGTAGTTAGAAAATCTGGTCTTGGTGATAGAAATGACACTGGAGATCACAGGACAGTGTTTTACAAAACCATAGACAAATTCATTGCTAATAACAATTTTCAACAATGTAAAAGTATTAGCTGTAGACTTCACCTGATAGAATACACATGGCTTAAATTGACTAGATCTATGGGAAGAGACTAGGGAGAAGCGCAATATCATCAACAAAACAAGGCCAGGAGCTGACTGTGGAACAAATCACCAATTGCTCATATTCAAGTTCAGGTTGAAGCAAAGGAAAATTCAAACAAGTCCATGAGATCCAACATACATTCTTGAGTATATTCCACCTAAATTTATATATAGATCATGTCAAGAACAATTGTGACACATCAGACCCTAATGACCACAGACCAGATAAGTTGTGAAATGATGTTAAGGACATCATACGTATATAGTGTCAGAAGAGGAGCCCCTCAGGTGGGAAGGCACTCAAAATGTGACTGAGGAACAGCTGCCTCCTCAAAGTAGAGTTAACTGTGATGACACAAATGGACTAAAGCTCTTAGGACTTTTGTTTGCAGATAGGGAAGAACTCAAAATGAAGAGAAATAGTTGTAAATATCCATTAATAATTGTTATTGTTGTTGTTAAGTACCATGGAGTCGGTTCCGACTCATAGTGACCCTGCACAGTGTTTCCAAGGATGTAAATCTTTACAAGAGCATAGGAACAAAGAATGTATGAAGAATGAATCTAGGAAAATTGGAAATTGTAAAAAATGATATCGAACGCATGAACATTTATAACCTAGGCACTGGTGAGCTGAAGTCGATTGGTACTGGTCATTTTAAATCTGATACTCACTTGATTTACTATGCCAGAAATGACAAATTGAATTGGAATGTCATTGGATTCATCATTAAAAAGAACATATCAAGATCTGTCACGAAATACACTATCTGTGATAGAATAAAATCCATATGCCCTCAAGGAAGACCAGTTAATACCACTATTGTTCAAATTTATGCATTAACCTCTAAAGCCTTTGATGATGAAATTGAAGCTTCTATCAACTTCTTCAGTCTGAAATTGATCAAACAATCAACCAAGATATATTTATAATTATTGGAGATTGGAAAGCAAAGCTTGGAAACAAAGAGGAAGGGTCAGTAATTAGAAATATGGTGTGGCAATAGAAACTATACTGGAGATTGAATGGCACAATTTCACGATACCAATGTCTTCCTCATTATAAATTCCTGTTTTCAAACAACATAAAATATGACTGTACACATGGACCTCACCTCAAGGAACACACAGAAATCAAACTGACTCCATATGTAGAAAGACACAGTGGGAAAACTCCATATCATCTGGCAAAATAAGGCCAGGGACATACTGTAGAATAGGTCACACAAAAATTCAGGCTGAATATGAAGAAAATTAAAACAAGTCCATGAGAACCAAAATAGGACCTGAATATACACCACCTGAACTTAGAGATGATCTTAAGAAGAAATTTTATGCATTAAACATTAAAGACCAAAAGATTTGTGGGATGACATCAAGAACATCATACAGGAAGAAAGTAAAAAGTCATCAAGACAAGAAAAAGACCAAAATGATGTCAAAAGAGACTGAAAATTGTTCTCCAACATAGAGGTGCAAAAGTAAATGGAAGAAGTGAGGTGGTACAAGACCTGAACAGAAAATTTCAAAGGTCAGCTCGAGAAGACAAAGTCAAATATTACAACAAAATGTGCAAAGACCTGGAGTTAGAAACCAAAAGGGAAGAACATGCTCAGCATTTCTTAAGCTGAGGGAACTGAAGAAAAAAATCAAACCTCAATTTGCAAATTGAAGGATTCTCTGGATGAATTATTGAATGATTCAAAAAGAATTGAAAGAAGATGGAAGGAATATACAGAGTCGTTGTACCAAAAGGAAATGGTTGATGTTCAACCTTTTCAAGAGGTAGCATATGATCAAGAGCCAGTAATACTGAAGGAAGAAGTTCAAGGTGCATTGAAGTAATTAGCAAAGAACAAGATACCAGGAATTGATAGAATAAAAACTGAAATCTTTCAACAAACTGATTTGGCATTGGAGGCACTCACTCATCTATCCCAAGACATTTGGAAAACAACTACCTGACCAAATGACTGGAAGATTTCCGTATTTGTGTCCATTCCAAAGAGAGGTGACCCAGAGGAATTAAGAAAGCATCAGATAATATAATTGATATCAAATGTGAGTCAAGTTGTACTCATAATCCAAAAATGGCTGCAAACATACATTGACAAAGAACTTCCAGAGGTTCAAGCCAGTTTCAGAAGAGAATGTAGAAAAGGGATATCATTGCTGATATCAGATGGATCTTGGCTGAAAGCAGATAATACCAGATAATACCAGAAAGATGTTTACCTGTGCTTTATTGACTACGCAAACACTTTCAATTGTGTGGATCATGACAAGCTATGGACAACATTGTGTGGTATGAGTATTATGGAACACTTAATTGTAGTCATGAAGAACTTGTAAATAGACTAAGAGGCAGTTGTTCCAACAAAACAAGGGAACACTGAATGGTTTAAAACTAGGAAAGATGTGCACCAGAGTTGTATTCTTTTACCATACTTACTCAGTTTGTATGCTGAGCAAATAATCTGATAAATTTATTAAAGAAAAACATGGCATCAGGATTAGAGGATGACTCATTAAAAACCTATGATAAACAGAATGTACACGTTTTTGTTCTGTTGTGCATAGGGTCACTGTGAGTCAATGCCGACTTGATGGCACTTAACAACAACATTGGAATAATATTGTAAGATGCAAGAAACATCACAAGATCCTGAAGGAGTACATTGAGTCACTGTATCAGAAAGAACTGATAGATGTACAACCATTTCAGGTGGTATCATATGATCAAGAACAGATAGTATTGACGAAAGAAATCCAAGCTGAACTGAAGGCATTGGCTAAAAACAAAAACTCCAGGAATTGATGTAACATAAATTAAAATGTTTTGGTGCTGGAGATGCTCATTCGGTATGCCAAGAAATTTGGAAGACACTTTATGGCCAACCAACTGAAAGAGATGTATATGTGCATTCATTCCAAAGAATAGTAAGTCTACAGAATGCAGAACCTATCAATCAACATCGTTCCTATCACATGCAAGTAAAATTTACTGAAAATCATTTTTAAAGTGGTTACAGAAATATATTGATAGGGAGATGGCAAAATGCAAGCTGATTCGGAAGATTATGTGGAACAAGGAATATAATTCTGATGTCATATTGATCTTGGCTGAAAGGAAAGGATACAAGAAAGATGTTTACTTGTGTTTTATGGACTATACAAAGGTATTTGTGTGGATCTTAGAAAAGTATGGATAACACTGTAAAAAATGGGAATCCCAGAACATTTAAATATGCTTATGTGGAATCCGTATATAGACAAAAAGACAGTTGTTCAAACAAAATAAGGGAATGTTGTGTACTTTAAAATCAGGAAAGGTTTCTAGCTGTGATGTATTCTTTTACCATACTTATTCAGTCTCTATGCTGAACAAATACTTTCAGAATTTTGCTTATATGAAAAAGAACATAGTATTAGGATTTGAGGAAGGCTCACTAACAATCTATGAAACGCAGATGACAGAGCCTTGCTTCCTAAATGTTAAGTGCACTTGAAGCACTTGCTGATGAAGATAAAATAATTCAACCCTCAGTGTTCACATCCTTTGGACTCTGACATCACTGAACTTCCTTTATCCAAAGACAGAAAGCTGTGACACCAGAGAAGCAGCAGAGGACTTACAGAGGAACAACAGTAGCAGAAGCAAGAAACAGAGCAGGAGACAAAGCATGGGCTTTCCAATGCATGGAGCAAGTACAGTTGAGTATCTTTGGACAGGAGACTAGCTTGTGGGAGTAGGTACTTCCAGGTACTTAGTTGGAAACTTAGGTTTGCTGACCAATTCGCAGCATCAGGATAATGGAAAAAAAGATTGATGTTGTCAAAGTCTTCATTTTTCTTTGATCCATAGTCAACGCTCAAGGAAGTAGCAGTAAAGAAGTCAAAGGACTTACTGCATTAGGAAAATCTATTGCAAAATACCTCTTTAAAGTGTTCAAAAGGAATGTCTCTTTGAGGGATAAGGTGGTTTAACCCAAGGAGACCTGGTGTGGCACCCAGACTAAGTGGTTAATCTCAAGATTGGTTTGAATGGCAAGGCTGGTGATTCAAAATCTCTAGCCAGTCTTCAGAAACCCTGTACAGAGTCCCTATGAGTAGGAAGCAACTCGGCTGCACATAACAACAACAATATATACATGTGAGAGTTGGGCAATGAATAAAGAAGACAGTAGAATAATTGATACATTTGATTTTGAAAGTTCTATGAATTGCCAGAAGAACAAACAAATCTGTCTTGGAGGAAGTGCAGCCAGAATGATCCTTAGAAGTGAAGATGGACACATTTCATCTCTTGTGGTAGCATAGTAGTTATGAGTCAGGCTTCTAATCTCAAGGCCAGCAGTTCAAAACTACCAGAGGTTCCAAAGGATAAAGATGAGACTTTCTGCTCCTATAAAGATTTATAGCCCTGGAAACTATGAGTCGGAACAAACTCCGTGTCACATAACCACCACCACCACCACCACCACCGCCGCCGCCGCCACCACCTTGAACTTTTTATCAGGATGGTCCAGTCCCTGAAAAAGCAGATTATACTTGGCAAAGTGGAAGGTCAGCCAAAAAGAGGAAGTGCCCCCAATGAGATGGATTAACATTTGTTGTTGTTATTTGCCGTGGAGTCTGTTCCGACTCATAGTGACCGTGCACAGGGTTTCCGAGGTTGTAAATCTTTACAGGAGCAGAATGCCTCATCTTTCTTCCACAGAACAGCTGGTAGTTTCAAACTGCTGACCTTGCGGTTCGCAGCCCGATTCATAACCACTACGCTATCAAAGTGGCCTCAAAAATGTGCTCAAACAAAACAACTGTGAGGATGGTGTGGGATCAGCCAGTGTTTGGCTCAGTGGTACATAAGATCGCTGAGTCAGAACTGACTTGATGGCATCTAGCAATTAACAAAAGCTTTCCTACTAGCTCCGTTAAATGTGTGTAAAATGGCAACAAATCATCCCTCCCACAACAGTCTACTCAACAGGGTTCAATAAGTCATTGCAATGGCCACACAAATCTCAGACACCATACTCATAATTATTGGGTTTATTAGGGAAGTTACCAGGTTACAATGCAAAATCCAAAAATGCTCAGGGCACAGTTATTTCTGTCAGGAAAGTCATTCCTCTGTTTTGGTCACAGGGAAGGCTATCTCTAACAGTAAATGCTACAAAACTGTTTTGGAATACTGATAAATGTTCACATGGCTCACCATTGTACTATGAGCCGCAGCCTGAAAGCAACTCGGCTCTAGCTTAGTTGTTCAGCAAGCCTAGCTCCCCAATTAAGTACTGGTAGTTTTGAACTGCTGACCTTGTGGTTTGCAGCCAGGTTCAGAACCACTACACTACCAGAGCTCCTTATTGTCCCTAAGCCCTGCTATTTTAGTGTCTGATTTTGCATAATTTTTTTCAGGAATGTATATATTACATCAATGATTATATCCTAGTCACCTGACAAGATCATAGTTAACAGTAATATAATATTTATAATGTAATCATTTTTGTGCTAAGTAGTTTGTATGCTTTATTTGATCTTTGTGACATAGTAAATACTGCTATTCATTTTGTAATAAATAAAGAAGTAGAGGCACAGACAAGTTGTTTTATTCTTTAGTATTTTAAATACACTTATGATTTTAAGTCTAAAACTCCTCATAATTCCATTTGTATGTTTTTATCTAGCTGTATTGCCATAGCCCTATCTTCTACTGACTAACATCAGCTATCCTTCAAGGCTTAGCAAGGATATTTGAAAGTCTTCTAATGGAATTCCTTACATGCTTCCCAAGACTAGGGAGTAAGTCAATAACTATCTAAGGCAAAAATGACTAAATAGCAAAATTTAGGAAGAAGATTTTAATCTCCACTAGATTATTGTATTGCTTTATTGTTTACTTGGATATTGCTATAAGTGTGTTACTCATGAGAAAAATTTCATCTATTGATATTCCAAAAATAGGATTTGCCAGAACGATATTTCCTTTTGCAAAGGTGAAACTGCCCAGATGAGAGCTAAAGAAACAATCAAAGTTACAACAGTGAAAAAACTAATAGAGAGCATAGGAACTGTAAACAATATGGTGCATTGCTCAACTAAAAACAATTTGGGAAATTGAAATAGTGAAATTAAAAATTACTGAGGCATAAAAAAGGAATTTCCACAGTCCATCAGTCACAAAAACACTGTAATATTACATATTTCCATTATGCCACGATCAAAGTAAATACAAACTAACCAAAGTTTGAAGGCAGATAAGCAATTTAATTCCTAGAGCAAATAGTGGAAGCACCCAATTAAAATTTAACTGAAAATATAATGGATATGTCTAAAATAGATTTTAATTATAAAGTCTTCTCTTCTATTTTCAGAAATGTTGTTTTTCCCTAAACCTTGGAACTAAATTTAGAAATCAGTTACTTCCAATCCCTTATGAAGGAGAGAATTGAGTTTGGACATGGCATGTACAATGGAAGTAACAATAGTTTTAACAATCAAATTCTTGAGTTTGCTTTTTATCCATATATTAGCCATTCTATGTTGTTGTTGTTGTTAAGTGTCGTCAAGTTGATTCTGACTCATAACAATACTACATAGGGTTTCTGAGGAGCAGCTGGTGGGTATGAGCTTGACAGCTGTGGTTCATAACCACACTAGAATCTTGGGCAAATCACTTGAAAGTTTTTGGTTGCTCCCTTTTGTCCTGAGAAAATAATATCTAGTGGCTCTGCAGGCTGAAAAACACAAGGTAAGTGGTTCGATCCCACCAGGTGCTGCATGGGAGACAGAGGAGACTTTCTGTGCCTGCAAAGATTTACAGCCTCAGAGATTTACAAAGTTCCTATGACCTTCAGAGGCACTTAACGACAACAAAATCTTTGTATGTGATAACTACTACCCAGAGGTGAAAAATCAGTTAGTTGAATTCAGTTGTTCCCTTATCTACATTGCACGTTCTGTATACATCAGTTTGCATACTGAAACTCGTATATCCGGATTCAAATTATAAAAGGAGAAGTCAAAAAATATTGCTATAATATCATAGAAACATTTATTGTCTCTACATATTCCTCATCTAGCATCTCTATTGTTATTGTTAAGTGCCGTCTAGTTGGTTCAGACTCATAGAGACCTTGTATAGGGCTTCTGAGAAGTGGCTGGTAAGTTTGTACTGCCAACCATGCAGTTCAAACAGATTGTGTGGTCCAGTACTTATCCTATAGCACCACACTAGGATGCCTACACTGCTAAAAGTGGTATTTCCACCTCTCTACTGTTTCTCTTAAGGTCAGCAGTTTGAAAATACCAGCTGTTCCACAGGAGAAAAATGAGGCTTTCTGCTCCCATAAAGATTTGCAGCCTCGGAAACCCTGTACAGGGTTGCTGTGAGTTGGAACCGACTACACCGCACACCACCACCACTGTTTCCCTTCTGTGCTCAATTAAAGTCAAAATGACAGTTTTGGCATCTTAAGGGACTCAAATTGTGTTCCTTTGACATTCTGCTTGAGAATTGGTACAAAATAATTCGTAAGGGGCAAAATCAGGGCTGTAAGGTAGATGTGGTAAGATTCCCTAATGACGTTCTCATAGGACAGCCCTTGGTACCCTCAAAGAATGAGCAAGTGCGTTGTTGTGATGGGAAAATAATCCTTCAGTACAACTTTCCTGGTATTTTTATCACCAGTGTAGTGTTTAACCATCTTAAAATTTCTTTATAATAAATCCCCATGATCTTTCAATGTCCTTTGAGGAAATCTATCAAAATTACCCCTACGGAATTCCAAAATCCAGTTACTATATCCTTCTAATCTGCCTTGAATATACCTGGTGTAGCAGATCCCCTGGAAGCCCTCGTTTTGATTGGGACTTATTTCAGAAGCCACCTTAATGGGACTGTGTTGTTGTTGTTGTTGTTGTTGTTAGGTTCTGTTGAGTCAATTCCGACTCATAGCAATGCTATGCACAACAAAGTGAAACACTGCCTGGTCCTTTATCTTACTTTTACTGTTGTTACATTTGAGCGCATTGTTGCAGGCACTGTTACATTTGAGTTCCTCGTTGCTACCACTGTGCCAGTTCATCTTGTTGGGGATCTTCCTCTTTGTTAATGACCCTCCACTCTTCCAAGGAGATGTACATCTCCAGCGACTGATCCCTCTGGGGAACATGTCCTAAGTATACGAAATGAAGCCTCAACATCCTCACTTCTAAGGAACATTCTGACTATATTTTTTCCAAGAAAGATTTGTTTGTTCTTCTGGAAATTCATGGTATTTTCATTATTGTTCTTCAGCAACATAATTCAAATGCATTGATGCTTAAAAGGTCTTATTTATTCATTGTCCAATTTCACATATATGAGATGATTTAAAATACTATGGCTTGGGGTGGGCACACCTTAGTCCTTAAACTGATGTCTTTGCTCTTTGACACTTTCAAGAGGTCTTTTGCAGCAGATGTATCTAGTGTTTGATTTCTTAACTGCTGCTTCTATAAGTGGTGATTGTGGATCCAATCAAAATTAAGTTTTTGATAACTTCAATCTTTTCTCCATTTATTAAGACATTATTTACTGGTCCATTTGCAAGTATTTTTATTTTCATTATTTTGAGGTGTAATCCATACTTTCATTTTTTTTTTTCAGTAAGTATTTAAAGTCCTCTTGGCTTCTATCAAGCAAGGTTGTATGATCTGTATGTGACAGGTTGTTAATGAGTCTTTCTCCAATTTTGATGCCATGTTCTTCTTCATATAATCCAATTTCTCAGATTATTTGCTCAGCATAGAAATTTAGCAAGTATGATGAAAGGATAAAACCCTGGCACACACTTTTCCCTCTATTGAACCATTCAATATTCTCTTGTTCTGTTCTAAGGACTGCTACTTGATGTACAGGTTACTAATAACAACTAAATGTTTAGGAATATTCGTTCTTTGTAAAGTTAACCATAGTATGTTATGATCCACAAAGTCAAAACACATTACATAACCAATAATACACAAGTAAAAATCTTTCTGGTATTCTCTGCTTTCATCCAAAATTCATCAAAATCAGCAATGATATTCCTAGTTTCACTTCCTCTTGTGAACTCGGCTTGATTTTGTGGCAATTTCCTTTTCATGTATG
The DNA here is from genome assembly GCF_000296735.1 of Chrysochloris asiatica. Classification (NCBI taxonomy): domain Eukaryota; kingdom Metazoa; phylum Chordata; class Mammalia; order Afrosoricida; family Chrysochloridae; genus Chrysochloris; species Chrysochloris asiatica. The sequence continues at coordinate 3,562,572 of NW_006408581.1, read as the reverse complement.
AAAAATTTTAAATTATATTCAGAAAAAAAAATTACTTGAATGGGATATTAATGATTTTCTTTGATACTTTACACATGAGGTTGGGTCACCTCTCTTTGAAATGGATGATAATGTGGCTATTTTTCAATCAGATAGTTAGGTAGCTGTATTCCAAATATCTTGGCTTAGATGAGTAAGAACCTTTAGGATTAAATTAGTTTGTTGAAAAATGTTAATTTGTTTAACACCAGCAATTGTTGGAGTCTTGGTTTGCATGAATGTCTACAGTGCTGCTTGGATTTCTCCCTTCAGTATCACTTGTTCTTGATCATATGCTTATCATTTGAAATGATGAACATCAGTCATTCTTTTTGGTACTGTGACTCAGTATATAGTTTCCATCTTTGGTGCTTTCTGTATCGTTCAGTATTTTCCCCATAGAATACGTCAATTTTGCCACATGAGACTTGATTTTTTTTTTTTTTCTTCAGTTCTTTCAGCTTCAGAAATGGTGAGCATGTTCTTTCCTTTTGGTTTTTAACTCTAGGTCTTTTCACGTTTTATTATAATGCTTTCCTCTGTCTTCTCAAGCTCCTCTTGAAAGTTTTCTGTTCAGGTCTTTTACTTTCTCATTTCTTCCTTTTATTTTATTTTACTTTATTTTATTTTGTTTTCTTTATGCTCAAAAGGCCACTATTCATCAGTCAGTTTGTCATATTGTGGTGGTTTTCATGGTGCTGTGATTCTGGAAGCTATGTCATGGGTACTTTAAATTCCAGGAGGGTCATCCATGGTGGACAGGTCTCAGCTGAACTTCCAAACTAAGACAGACTAGTAAGAAGGACAGGTAGACTACTCCCAAATATGTTGTTGTTGTTGTTAAGTGCTGTTAAGTAGGATGTGACGTATAGTGACTCTACAGGGTTTTCAAGGAGTGGCTGGTAAGCTTGAACCACCAATCTTCCCATTCAAATGGACCTTGAAATCCAGTGCATAAGCTCTCAGTGTCACACTAGGACTCCTCCAAATATTTACTCACTGAAAATCTTATAAATAGCAGTGGGACACTGTCAAATAGCACCAGAATATTGAATACTGAATCATGATGAAGATGGCCAGCATATTGTCAGATACAGTGTCAGAAGGTGAACCCTTCAGGCTGGAAGGTACTCAAAATAAGACTGAGGAAGAGCTGCCTCCTCAGAGTTAACCATGATGACTGGAATGGAGTAAACCTTCCAGGACCTTCATTTGCTGATGTGGCACAACTCAAAATGGTGAAAAACAGTTGTAAATATCCATTAATAGTCTGAACATGTAATGTATGAAATATGAATCTAGGTATATAGGAAGTTGTCAAAAATTAAATGGAATGTATAAACATCAACATTGTAGGTTCAGTAAGCTGAAATGGATTGGCATTGACCATTTTGTATATGACAAACACATGGTGTACAATGGTAGGAATGATAACTGAAAAGGAATGGCATCACACTCATAATACAAAAGAACATTTCAAGACCTAAAGTGTATCATATGATCAAAATAGTACATTTAATCTTGAACACATCATGATATGTCAATGTTAGCTTATAATATTTATATTATAATGATACATAATTTTATAATCATTGTATGTTTTATTATGATGTAAAATTATTATTATAAATATCTGAATTTAAAACCATATTAATTTGTATATTTTCATTTTTACTTGATACTTTCTTATATTTCTTTGATGCTGACAAGAATCAAAATTAAGATTTAGAATATAAGCATTGGAACTCTGTAGAGAAACTTAAATTCAGGTTATATTTTTTAGTGAGCATTAATATTTACTAGTTAAATATGTAAATTTATATCATTATAGACTTTTATTTTGGGAACATGGTGTCTCCATAGGGTAAGCATTGGACTGCCAGCCACAAGATCATTATTTTTCTAATTTATCAAAATTGTTCTACTTTAATTACACACAATCCTAAATTTTAGGTGCTCAGATAATAAATTATAAGAAAAAGTATGGTAATGAGATAAATACATGACACCTTGTACTCAACATACTGTACTCAGTGGCAGAATGCACAGCATATGGAAATCTAAGTATAAAGCAGTATGAGAATAAATTTCAGATTAAATAAACAAGTAGTTCTGGGCAAGCAACTGAACTTGAGAAACTGACTACAGATGTCATTCTAGAAACAAATCTCTCCCAAAGCCATAGAAATCAGCAGTAGGCAGTTCCAATCTAAGGCCTATATCTGTATACTTGAAATACCTGTCTGTACACATATTGTTTGTATATATGTATATACATATATAAGGAGCTCTGGTAGTGTAGTGGTTACGAATCAGCCTGCGAACCTTAAGGTCAAGCTGGCAGTTTGAAACTACCAGCTGTTCTGTGGGAGAAAGATGAGGCTTTTTGCTCCCGTAAAGATTTACAGCCTCGGAAACCCTGTACAGGGTCGTTATAAGTCAGAACCGACTCCATGGCACACAGCCACCATATACATATATATTTTAAAGAGCGTTAGTAGTGCTGTGAGTTTTGCATTTGCCTGCTAACCACTAGGTCAGCAGTTCAAATCCACTAGCTGCTGTGTGGGAGAAAGATGAGTCTGTCTGCTCCTGTAAAGATTTACCATCTCAGGAACTTGTAGCACTAATTGTGTTCTGGCCTGTATATGGTCATTATGAGGTGGATTTGACTTTCTGGAAGTGGATTATGCATTTTTTCCCCAAAATTAATGTATTTCAAGGAGTCCTGGTATGGCACTGTGGGTTAATGCACTGGACTGAAAAAGTCTGTTTGAACTGCAATGTCGGTAATTAAAGCTCACAGAAGCTCCTTGGAAACCCAGTACAGGGTTGCTATGAGTTGGAACCAACTCAATGGCACTTAACAACAACAATAATGCATTGCAAAGGCAGTCAATAAGGAGTTTTGTTGCTGGACTGGATTCCTTTATCATTAAAAACTTTAACCAATCTGGAATAAATACAGTCTATACAGATTAGAATTTTTCTTTTTGGTCTCCTTGGTCCCAGGGGTCCATAGTTTTCTTAAGCAAATGTAAGAAAGATCTATAAGTGAGTTCAAATCAACCAGAGTTCAAAGAAGAAATTTTTATTGAATAAGGAGAGAAGGAAAAGACACCTGGAGAAATGGTTTGTAATTTACAGATGGATTAAATTTCCATTAGAACAAATCTAAAAGAGAGATTATGATTGTAGTTTTAGCTAAAAGAAAAAAATAAAAAACGGGAAAACATGTTTAAAAATTAATAAAAAACGAATCCTCTAGAATAGATTAAGTGACCTTTCATGTAAAGGAGGATTAGGATGTGGTGCTAGAGCTATAAAGTATTCTAGTAAAGAATGTGGGTGGCAAACTGAATTTCTATTAATGCTTTAACTTATGATATTGACAACATATATTGACTATACCATTAACTAGCAGAGGAACAAACAAATTTGTTTTGGAAAAAATGCAGAAGTGTAGATGGTAAGATTTCTTCTCATGTACTTTAGATATATATCAAGAAGGACTAGTCTCTGTAGAAAGACATCAAGTTTGGTAAGGTATGGTCAGTGACAAAGAGGAAAATCCTTAACAAGGTAGTAGCTGCAATAACGTGTTCAAACATAACAATGATTATTAGAATGGCACAGAACTTAGCAGTGTTTCATTCTGTTGTACATAGGATCACTATGAGTTGGAACTGACTCAGTGACACTAGAAACAACAATAGCAACATAACAACGTGAAAAAACTTTAATATAACAAACAGAAATTTGCATTTATATTATTGCTCAAGTCTGAGCCATTACAAGTTATTATATAATTAGCTTTATTCAGAAAATTAATCAAACAACACTACATTATTTGAATTAAAGTAGTAAGAGGTAAATAGAGTAGTCACTGAAGAGATCTTTAACATAATCAATATAAATGAAAACATTCTCACTAAGTACTTTGCAATAGAAGTGGAACCTAGATCTCAACAAGGGACATGTTGCTGTTGGTGTTAAGTACTGTTGAGTGGGTTCTGACTCATATAAACCCTATATAGGGTTTCCAAGGGTGACTAGGGGGTTTGAACTGCCAACCTTGCAGTTAACAGCCCAATACTTATCCTACAGAGCCACACCTGAACTCTATAGAGGAAGACTGGTCTAAAAAGACCTTAAATACCTCTTTAACTTTAGATGGAATGACAAGCTAAATTCCCTATTACAGACACATAAACTAAAAACCTTATTGCACCCACTTAAGTAATCAAAGATTAAGGTAGGTTTGGATCAGAACACATACATCATTCGTATTTAGAGCTCTGCATCTTTAGCACAAGATGCTCCCTTACGATCATCAGCCCTATTGGGATTTGGACTCCTTCTTTGAGTCTCTGCCCTAAATCTGGGCTTTGTACCATATTGCCCCATCTCCTTGCTATCTCGAATTCCTTATTCTGGTATGGGTCTCTAAATACTCCCTAAATACTGTTCTAAGACTGCTTGCTGAAAGGCACTGGTTACTGGAACCTATCTTGATTGCTAGATGCATCCTCTACCACAGTATCGGAACATTGTATGCTCCATAAATAACTGAATCCACCCAGAGTACCTAATGTGCATAAGAGTCACATCAGGGGTATTTCCAGGCGGACCTTTCATAATATAGAAACATGGTGGTGAAACAATTAAGTGCTTACCAACCTAAAGGTTGGATCTCTGGGAGAAATATCTGGCAATCTACTTCTATAAAGATTATAGCCTAGTGAACCCTATCAGCAGTTCTACTCCATCAGATAGAATTGCTATGAGATGAAAATCAAGCTGATGGCTAATAACAACAACCATGCTTTATTGGAGTCCCAGGGTAATGAAAATGGGTAAGTACTTGGATGCTGGTCCAGAGGTTGGTAGTTCAAACACACCCAGAGGCATCTTGTAACAAAGGTCTAGCAATCTCCTTATACAATGTGACAGCCATAAAAACCTTATGGAGCACAATTCTATTCCTCTGACAAACATGGGGTTGCCATGAGTCAGAAGATACTAAACAATAATTGAAAAATAAATCAAATATGTATTGCTGTTTTCATCATCAGCTTGTAAACTACTGAGGTGTAAGAAATAAAGGAACTAGAAGAGTAGAAAGAGAAAGAACTGCATATAACTCTAAGATTCTATTTTTGACCATTGGGTGAAATATTTTTTTTAAAGGAGATCATGTGATGAAGTTGGCTTTAGGAAATTTAATTTTTAGTTGTAAACAAAATAAAAATGTTAAAATATCATGATTGTCTCCATTTTGTTCAAAATTAGCATTGTTTTAAATAAATTGATTAAATAAAATGTTTTTGTTTTGGGGAGGGTTTCGGGGTCTTATTTCTTTTCTCTAGTAGCATAATGGTTACAAATTGGGTTGCTAATGTCATGGTCAGCATTTCAAAACTACCAGCTGTTCCATGGGAGAAAGATGAGGCTTTCTGCTCCCAGCCTAGGAAACCCTGTACAGGGATGCTGTTTGTCGGAATCGACATCACGGCACATAACAACAACAACAACAACAACAATTTCTTTTCTGTGCTCTAAGAAACCCTATGAGTCAGAATTGACTCAATGGTAGTAGGTCACTTTTTTAAATTAACAGGTCATCTCTTGAGTTAGTGTCTCACATAGTATTTTAAATTTGAGTTTGGATTCTAATTTCTCTTCTATCTTGCACTAATTATGTGATGTAGACCCTGAGAAGCCAATATTCCAATTCTATTATTATTGTAAGTATTATATAACTGAATATTAGTGACTACTTACAAGCCATCTGATTATTTTTATATAATATAAATAATCATTATATCAATTAGTAGCTCATACTTATATGTGCATGTGATTATTAATAATTACTTTTAGAATTACTTTTAGAAAAATCATGCTTAAAGATAGTTCAATTCATAGTCTTTACTGAAATCCTATACCTATAATGCAGATGCTTTACTAGATCCATTCTAAAAGTCACACACACTATAACAGTAATCCAATTTTTCGTGAAGGAGATTTAAATGACTGCGGCAGCATGCAAATTGCCACTCCAGCAAACATACATAAATTTTTTTCTGAAAAGACATTAAAATGTCTTTCTATTCTAATGGTAAGTCTAAATTGAACAGAGGCTATAATCATCTTAATGAATACTCACAGCTGACCACAATAAACTCTCATAATTCTGATATCTTCCTCTGACAGATCTCTGTTAAAGTTATTCAGAGTCTAGATACAAAACAATGACTTCATTTATTATGCGATGTATTGTCTGGGTTCTAATCCAACTTTGTGCACTCATTGACAATGTTAAGAAGACTCAAATTCAGACAACTCTATTTCCTTCTAAAGTAATGCTTGACAGAATAGCAATTTTGGACAAAAATTTCTTAGGCAGCATAAGATACACATAAATGATCATAACAGTTATTTCAAGCTCTCTGTCAATTGCTAGTTTTACTAAATTCAGACAAGCTTTTGTAAAAATCTTTTAAATTGTAGTTCAAAGTTTCTGCCTATATCTTTTAAAGCATATCTGAGTTGTACACAGATTGCTAGTGCAAATCAAAAAGTATGAGGGTAAGTCAAAAAGTATTGCAAAAAATCATAGAAACCTTTATTGAACAAAATGTAAAAATGTGAAACTATTGTTTCTTGACATATTCTCTATGAGGTCTATACCTGTTTGTAGGCAAGTGTTTTTAACACTCTTATTTTCCCCTGACGATTTCTGAGCTCCAATAGCTACATCAGAGTCCTAGTGTGGCACTGTGGGTTAATGCGTCAGACTACAAACTTGTTTGAACTCCAACGTCAGTAGTTCAAGCTCACCCGCTGCTCCTTGGAAATCCTATACAAAGTCGCTATGGGTTGGAATCGACTCGACGGCTCTTAACAAACAACAACATAGCTACATCACATTAAAATTTCAGTTTTGGCATACTCCAGGGATTCACATCTGTACATTTGAAATGTTCTTTGATTTGAGGGAACCAGAAGAAATCTAAAGGGGCAAGACTAGGATTATAGAGTGCTTAGAATAAGATTTCTCAGTGAAATTCTCACCAGACTGATCTTTAAAGGAATGAGTAGATTCATGATGGAAAAATAATTCCTTGCTGCCAATTTCTTAGCATTTTCTCACCTATGCGGTTTTAATTCTCTTAACACTTCTTCATAGTGAAACCTCATGATCATCCTGTATTTTTAAAGAAACTCTATCAAACTTACATATTATAAATTCCTAAAACAACAGTCAGGAGCTCTGGTAGCGTAGTGGTTACGAATCGGGCTGCGAACCTTAAGGTCAGCGGTTCGAAACTACCAGTTGCTCCGCGGGAGAAAGATGACGCTTTCTACTCCCGTAAGGATTTACAGTCTCGGAAACCCTGTACAGGGTCGCTATGGGTCGGAACCGACTCGACGGCACTTAACCTCTGAGCTGACTTCTCCGCCTTCAGTTTAACTGGCCCAGCAGATCCCCCTTGAAGCTGCTATTTTCATGAGGGATATTTGTCTACAATTTTCTTTCTTAGTAATGTCCTTCCTAGTTTTTGGTATGAGGGTTATCCTTGCTTCATAAAATGTATTAGGAAGTTTTCTATCTTTTTCTAAAATATGGAATAATTTCTGTAGAATTGGTGACAGCTCTTCTTTGAATGTTTGGTAAAACTCATGAGTGACGCCATCTGGACCTGGACTTTTTTGGTTGGAAGTTCTTTGATGATCTGATCAATTTCTTCTTTTGTAATAGGTCTGTTCAAATTTTCTACTTTACTCTGTGTAAATTTAGGTAGGTCGAGTTTTCTAAAAATGTATCCATCTCCTCTAGATTTTCAAATTTGTTGGAGTACAACTCTGCATAGTATTTTGTTATTCTTCTTCTTATTTCCATTGGTTCTGTTGTGACATCACCCGTGTGGTTTCTTACGCATGTTATTTTTGTTTTCTCTCTCTTTTCTTTTGTTAGGTTTGCCAATGGTTTGTCAATTTTATTGTCCTGTTGATTCTTGCTATAGTTTTTCAGTTTGCCATCTAGTTTTTTTCTGCTCTAATCTTTGTTATTTCTTTTCTTATAGCGACTGTAGGTTTACTTTGCTGACCTGTTAGTGATTGTTGGCCAGTCTCTTTGTGCCATTATCACCCCTCATTTTAGGTAGCCGATGTCTAAGTCCTTCCCTATCTACCCTATGTACAGAGGGGATATCATTAATACTTGATATGAAGAGTCCTTACCTCTCTGTTGGTATTTAGAGTAACTACCTTTCTGAGTATAGGTGAGGTTCATCAAATTGTAGCAATTTACTCTTTTTTCCTTTATCAATTTTTTTTTTTTTTTTGTAATTTTCCTCTAGTCGAGTTCTAATTATCAAACCATCGAGGCTACGTCAAAAGGGTCTGCAAGTTTGGGTGTTCTTGTGCATCTCCCCTCACTTCTTATCAACCGGATGCTTCCATCTCAGCTCTAGCCCTCTGTGGCTATGTCCTTGTCCATGGGCTTAGGTCTCACCACACCACTTTGGACCAATCAGCCCTTCCTCTTCTCTCTCTCATCTCCAGGTCAACAGGAGTCAATGGAATGTGGCTGAACTCAGCCCATTTCTTCACTGCTGCCTTTCCCCCTCTTCTACTCACCAGTAGACCAATGTGGTTGCCAGCAAGCTTACATGCTTGTTTGTGTGTTCTCTTTGAGTTTCAGTCTTAGAGGGGAGTTTGTCCTGAAGGAACTTGATTGCTTGACTTGATGTCTTCCTGGCAAACAGCTTGTTTATTCTTGTAGTAGCCAGTCATGCTGACATTTTTGTTTTGGGGTTTTCCTGATGATCTTTCTTTGAAGATGCATCTCCTTTGACTGTAGCTGTTCCAGGCTAATCTGCTTGTCCTTTCTAGTGAGAATGTCCCACCTCATAAGGTTCTGGATGGGACTCAGGATTCCACCTAAGGTCCTGTACTCTGTAAAGGCTTTGAACAAGGGCTATTTCACTGGGCAAATTCTAGAACCTCTTTTAGGTATTCCTATCAGTTATAGGCTAAAGGCAGGCTTACAAATTTCTGTAATCATGTTTCCCAACATTCCTTTCTATCCCACTCAAGTGTCTGTTTTACAATAGTAGGCAAGGGGAAACTAATATTCCTAAGGCAGTCAAACATTTTAGTATTATTTCCCCTCTTCAAACTATACCTAAATCCCTGTATCCCAGAGCCCATTTGTTCCAAGGTTGAGCATGCATCACTTAGGACATGCAAAGCTGTCTCAATGTTCCCCTATCTATCTTGTTATTCTGCCTCCTCCCCCTTCATGTATTGCCCTCCCCAACACCCAAATTAAACCCCCCACCCCAACCCCATTGTTGTGGTTAACTTATATTCCATTAATTCTTCCCTCCATTTAAGACAGTCTATTTTATCCTGTAATCTACCTGATCTTCCCACCACCTGGATCTCTGTTCCTCTGTATTTACCTTCTTTCACATTGTAATTGTTTTTATCATAGACTGATCTCCCAGATCCTCGTTCTTATAATTGTATTTTGTTCTTGACTCTTCCAGGGTGATTGCTGCCACGTACATCATTCTCTAGTTGTTGCCTATTCTTGTTGGTTCTCAGTCCATAGAACTTCCTTTAGGATGTTTTTCATTGCAGGGTTGGCTTTGGCAAAATCCCTTAGCTTCTGTTTATCCTGGAATGTTTTGATTACACCATCATATTTAATTGACAGCTTTGCTGGGTAGAGGATTCTTAGGTGGCAGGTTTTTTTCTCTTTCAGGGTTTTATATATGTCTCCCCATTGCTTTCTTGCCTGCATGGTTTCTGTTGAGAAATCTGAGCTTAATCTGATTTGCTTGCCTTTGTATGTTATATTTCTCTTTTCTCTAGCTGCTTTCAAGACGCTGTCTTTATCTTTGATTTTGGAGAGCTTGATTATTATATGTCTTGGTGATTGTTTTTTTAGGGTCTATCCTCCTTTTGGTTCGTTGAGCTTCTTGAATGCTTATCTTATCACTTTTCAGGATGTTAGGAAATTTTTCTTCCAGCATCTCTTCAACTATCTCCTCTGTGGACTTGTGTGATTCTTCCTATTCCATAATGCAGATAATTCTTAAGTTATTCCTCTTCATGTTGCCCAACATGAATTTTAGGCCTTCTTCAGATTTTTTATCCTTTTCTGTGTTTGCTCTTCTATCTTAGTAGTGTTGAGAGATTTATCTTCTAGCTCACTAGTTCTGGCTTTTATCTCTTGAATTTTACTCCTTTGCCCTTTCAGTGTATTGTCCATTTCTGATATTCTATTATTAATCATTTGTACCTCTTTCTGTGGCTTTTGAATTATTTCCAATGCTCTATCTATCTTATTTGATTTTTCCTGTAGTATTTTCCTGACTTCTTCTTTATTTTTCTCAACCCCACTGTATAGTGTTTTGATACATTTTATAATAATTTTTCTGAATTCCTTCTCAGGCATTTCCAAACTCTGCCCATCATCCAGTATGGAGTAGACCTGTAGGTCTACTTCCAGCTCATTTGCCTCATTCACTTTATCTCATTTCAAGATACGTGCTGATATGGTCATCTGCTTCTTTTTGAGGGGCATATTCAGGAGCTATCTGTGGCCTTAATACTTAGCTGCATGTGTATTTTGGTAATTTTTATGCTTTTTGATTGCCTCCAGGTAGGTATGATCAGAAGATGGACTTCTCTTTTCACTCTTCTTCCTGAGAAATTTCAAGATGACACTGTTGGTTGTTGTGACATAACTCGGGATTTAATTTTTGACCTATTTCTTTTTAGTCTGCCTGTCCCACTCCAGAATCCCCATTCAGGCTTTTTTTTTCTAGTTATAAACAGTTCAGGGCTGGCTGTGGCCATTTGGTTTTAAGTGGAAACTGTCTCTTTAAATTTTGAGTAGTAGAACACCTCTGGGTGTCCACTCACTCAGGCACCCCCTCTAGTCACCAGATTGGAGGTGCATAAACAGTGAGAGACCAATGAACAGATATCCCCCCCAAAAAAAAGAATGTCCACACCTTTATCTCTGCAGTTCTGTCAGGTATCCGTGGCTGCTCTGATCCTTCCCCTGCTTGGTCTTGCCCAAGATGGTGGCTCTGGGAGCAGCTAAGCATCTTGAGTTAGAAAGCAATGTGGTTCAGAGTTCTGACACCATCTCCTTAGCCTGCTTGGTTCGGTATTCTGTGTTGTCACTGACGGATCTCTTCACTACACTTCCACCCTTTCTTCCATCTTATTTGGTCTCGTAAGCTGTTTTTATCTTGTGTTTAAGTTGTGTCTCTTGCAGATAGCATATTGAAGGATCTTATTTTATTATCTATCCTGCCACTCTGTGTCTCTTAACTGGTGCATTTAATCCATTGACATTCACTGTAATTATCAATAGGTATGAATTAATTACTGTCATTATATATTTGTTTGTGTGTAGTGCTGCTGGCTTCTTTATTCTGCATAATTCCCTGTGCTGAGTTTGTTTGTGTGCTCTGTGCTGTCAGTTTCTACATAGTTTTAATGTTTCCACGGTCTTCTTGGTTTTTCATTTTCTTGATATGTTGTGAAGGATACATTTTCCTTGTGGCTACTCTGTATTCTATTAACTTTTTCCTCCATTTAAAACAGTCTTTTTTTGTGCTGCAATCTACCTGACCCGCCTTATTCCTTGGATCTATGTTTCTATATTTTTCCCTTCTTTAACATAGTAATTGTTTTGATCATAGACTGACCTCCCAGAGCCTCTGAAGTTGTTCTTGTAGTTTTGTTCTCTTCTGTTCTCTTCCATCTGTAGACTGAGTTCCAGGTGGTTCTGCCAGGTATGAAAATCTCTGGTTGTTGTTTGTTATTGTTGGTTCTCAGTCCAAAGAACTCCCTTTAGGATGTTTTAAAGCCCTCTGTTGGCTTTGAAAAAGTCTGCTAGCTTATGTTTATCATGAAATGTTTTGATTACACCATTGTATTTGATTGACAGCTTTGCTGGATAAATGATTATTGGATGGCAGTTTTCTTTCCTTTTTTTTTTTTTTTATGGGTTTTATATATGTCTCCCCATTGCTTTTTTGCCTGCATGATTTCTGCTGAGAGATCAGAGCTTAATCAGATGTGCTTGCATTTGTGTGCAACATTTCTCTTTTCTCTAGCTGCTTTCAGGATTCTCTTCTTGTCTTTGATTTTGTTGAACTTGGTTGTGATATGTATTGGTAATTTTCTTTTGGGATCTATCCTTCCTGGGATTCATTCAGGTTTTTGAATGCTTATGTTCCCATATTTCAGGATGTTAGGGAAATTTTCTTCCTGAAGCTCTTCAATTATCTCCTCTGTGGTCTTCTGTATTGATTCCTGTTCCAGAATGCCAATAATTCTTAAGTTATTCCTGTTCATGTTGTCTGTCCTACATGAATCTTAGACTTTCTTCAAATTTTTAAACTACTTTTTTCTGCTTGCTCTTCTATCTTAGCAGTCTTGAGAGATTTATCTTCAGCTTCACTGGTTCTGGCTTCCATCTCTTCAATTCCACTCCTTTGCCCTTTCAGTGTATTATCCATTTCTAATATTTTATTATTTATCATTTGAACCTGTTTTTGCAGATTTTGAATTATTTCCAATGTTATTTCTATTTTATTTGATCGTTCCTGTAGCACTTTTCTAACTTCTTCCTTATTTTTCTCAACCCCTCTGTGGAGCATTTGGATACACATTAATATTATTCTCCTGAATTCCTTATCAGGTTATTCAAAAACCTTCCCTCCCTTCTAATGGGACGTCTAGGTCTAACTGCAGCTCATTTGATTCAGCTACTCTATCATGTTTTGGATATGAGCTGAGATCTTCTGTTGCTCTTTGAACACTTTTAATAATTATATGTATTTTCATTCATTAGATGAATGTATGTTGGTATATTATTAAGCATTCTGACTGCCTCTTGGTAGATTTGATTAGGAGATGGGCTTTCCTTTTCATTCCTCATATTACTCAATTTAGAGTAATTTAACAGATGTCGGCTATCTATCTGGTATATAGTAGCTGGTATTGGCTCTTGCCTACACGGTAGGCTTTTATGGGGTGCAATTGAAGCTTGGCTATATGACTACAATTGCTATCTCTTCTTGGGTAATATTGGATAAGAATGAGTGCCCTCAAGGTAAAAGGGGAACTAAAAAGACCAAAAATAAAAACAAAACACATTGGACACAAAAGTTTATACTCATGACAAAAAACATACAACAAAACACAAAAACCTATAGTAAAATATGAGTAAGACTTTAGTGTCTCTTTTTCAGCTTCTTACCTTCAAGGCCACCTGAGAAAATTCAAGATGTTATCGTTGCTACTTAAGACATAACTCAAGATTTAATTTTCAGCCTATTTCCTTTTTTGTCTGTTTTTCTCATCGCTCCTCAAGCCCATTGTGGTGTGTCTCCTAGTAAAAAACAGCCTAGGGTTCATCAGAGCCATTTTTGAAAACCTCTCATTTTAAGCTGTTCTTGCTGACTCTTCCTTCTTCTTCAATTCTGCACCTAGTCATCTTTGCTGAACATATCCATGTGTGTGAATAGTATAAACCTTTGGGTGTGTTTGGAGGTGTGCACTCATTCAACCACCCCCTCTAGTAACCAGAGTGGAGGTATGAAGACAAAGAGAGAAAAATTAACAGGAATAAAAATATTCATACCTCTTATCTCAAGTGATCAGCCAGAATCCTGTGACGGCAGGGCTGCCTTGATCCTTCACCTGCTCTGTCTCACTCAAGATGGCTGCTCTGTGACCTGCTGGCAGTTGCAGATCAGAAAACACCACATTTCTTGCTTCTGCTACTAGTCCCACTACCAGTAAGCCTTAGCTCCTTCTATATATTCCTTTATATGTAGTTCAGAGTTCCGCGACCATTCTCTGAACCTGATTCATTCAGTATTCTGTGTTATTACTGGTGGAGGTCTGCACAGCACCTCTCCCTAATATGCCATCAAGCCTCATCTCCCAGAAGCCACACTTTTAATTGATGTTTTGTTTGGTTTCTTTTCTTGAAAATAATCTAAAACAATTTAAGACAAGTCTATTACTTAGTTTATCCACAGCAATCCATTGATGACATGTTTAAACATGTTTTGTTTGAAATAAATAGGAACTGAAATCATAGTAGCAATGCCTTTGACTCAACCTTGTAAAACACTTAATGGAGAGCCTAGTACAAAATAAGTGTCATTGTTATTATTTGTTAATATTTTCAGTTGTTGTTGTTATGTGCCATAAAGTTGGTTTAGATTCATAGTAACCCTGTATAGGTTTTCCCAGTAGTGGCTGGTGGGTTTTAACTACCAACATTGTGCCAAGCTAGACTAATAATAATTTTGATACTTACTAGACAGGGGTATTTAAAGATAAGTGGAATTTTACCTGTCAGGAAATTAGAATGCCCATATTGTAGTAACAGCCATTCTTTGAGACCTAAATCCCATAGATATAAAGCTAATTAGTTACTCAGCTGAATTTTTATCACAAATAATATATAGTTACTTGTATAATAAAATCTATTAACTTGATCGCTCCTCAAGAATAGTTTTGGTAATTAAAAAAAAAGTATCTAGTTAACAAAAAATTATCACATGATATCAAAATAGTTAATCTGAAATAGTTTTTTAGACTCAAACGTCTTTTATCACATCTATTTCTTAAAAACTCATCATATGATAAAAAAAAAAAAAAAAATGTAGGGTACCACTTGGCCTGAGGAACCTGATACATGAAGATTTGTAAGAGATCTTTTCACATAACTGTTGAATTATAACCAAATATTTACTAATCCATTTAGAAATACCCAATTTAAATTGGAACAATAATAGAAATGGCAAGTTAGTTATTTCCAGATTGAAAAAATCTCTATGTGAAATTCTTACTTTGCTTTCATTTTTTTTTTTTTTGATACTGGGCACTTCAAAAATAAAAGATAAAATTAACACAGTGATCTGATGATTTTTTTTTTTTTTTAAATCAAGTTAACTATAGGATATATGCTCTTACTTGGAGAATCCGCTTATTGGTACTTCATTCTGTTCTGATCTTTATCATTTATTTCAAAGATCTCTATCTTTAACCTGATTTTTACCAATGCTATATAATCCTATCACCTATATAAAGCAGAATTATTAGTTTACTGACTGAATTTTGTAATTCCATTGATGTATTCATCAAACTTGAAGGCACACAACAAAAACAAACTTTATCATATTGGTGACATGCTATATTTTTTACACAACTAATGTGAGCTTTCTATATTTGTTTTCTCTATTTGTTAACCACTACCCTCACCACAAAGAAATTTTTGTAAATGCATTGTGCTAAATTTTTATGGCAACATGTACAAAAATAATTTGCAAAGCACTGCTTAAAAAACGACCTCCCAAGGTGAAGAAGTGGTTGGCAAATAAATGCAGAAGGTGCATGTTATTTGCATAAAAATTTGGTACTGCTTCTATGCACAAAAATATGGTGCTGCTTCTAAAAAATGTAATTTTATCCTGCATTTAAACTAATTTCTGTTTCCCAAGAGAAGGACAACAAGCAAACTTAAAAATTGCTGAACTAGTGTGACAAAAGAAAAAGAAAGAAAAAAATACATGCAAGCAAGTGCATGTTAAAAAACTGCTCTTGGATATGTCATCTGTTACATTCTTAAATATGCACTCCTCTTATTTTTTTTTAATTTCCATTTTTTAAGTCTAAGTACTAAATTATCTTGCTTAAATAATTACTTTTTAGTTTTTTCCAACTTTGCTCATGACACTTACATCTGTTCTGAGATAGAAACAGCAGGAATGGAAATGGTACTTGATAAAGTTGTTTTCTCTAGGGCCTTGGTGATTTTAGGCAATTGTAGATATTTGGGGAAATGCATAAGACATAATTAAGTAAATTAGAAATTTTAAGATAAATTTATGGTTTTATTTATAGTGTTTCTAAAATGACAGTTAAAGTGAAATTATTTCTTCAGTATTTTACACAACTCTGATATCACATTCTTCTAATGAGAAACTGCAAACATTATAGCTCAACTATTTTAAGATGGTTACATAGAAATGTAATTTTTATTTTTCCAAAATTTCTTTTGACTGATACTTATACATGATATAACTGAAAAGTTTGTCACAGTGATAATGTGGTCTGGCCATTACGTGAGATAACTGCATCCTACAGGAGGAGTTAATTTCACCACAGTAAAAGACTGAGATGTATGACTGATCTCAAGGGTGGCACACAACAGGCAACATTTCTTCTGCTTTCCAAAAAATATCTGGAGTCAGAGTCAATATCACAGTAAAATAAACAGCAACACCTCCATAGGAGTTAATTGGCTTACAAAATGTTAAAAAGCTTTTTCATGGTACAACCACGATCAAAATCCAAATTTCCCTCATCATGAACCCAAAGTTTTTCCCGACCATATTATTAGAGCAATTTTGGCTACTCAATATTTTTTTAGAGCATTGCAAATGGCAGCTTGGAAAAAAATAACTTTAGTATCATTAATAATGTCATTACTGTGATTTTTAAATGGTATGACTTCAGTATGATATGTTAGGGAGATTGCAAATGAGGATACTAGCTTAGTTTTAAGGTCCATGGGTGTTGAACACAGTTTACAATTGAACACTAACCTAAAGGTTGGTGATTAGTATCACTTAACAGTTTGATGGCGTCCTGGTGTAGCTGTGGGTTAATGTGCCAGACTGCAAAGCGGTTTGAATTGCAAGGTCGATGGTTCAAGCTCACCAGCTGCTTCTTGGATACTCTATACAGGGTCAATATAGGCCAGAATCGACTCAACAGCACTTAGCAACAACAACAAGAACAACAATCTGTTTCTAAAGAATGCTGGTAGTGTAATGGTTATGAAATGGGCTGCTAACCTCACGGTCAGCAGTTTGAAACTACCAGCTGTTCCATGGGAGAAAGATGAGGCTTTCTGCTCGCATAAAGATTACAGCCTCGGAAACCCTATACAGGTTCGCTAAGAGTCGTAACCGACTCCACAGCACATAACAACAACAACAATAATTCTGCTTTTGAAAATAGAGTTGTTGTTGTTGTTAACAATTGTCAAGTCAGTTTTGACTCATGTGACCCTGTATAGGGTTTCTGAGTAATAACTGGTGTGTTTAAACTGCCACCAGTTGTTCAAATCAACCATGCATGTAGTACTGTGTTTGTCCTACAGCATCACACCATACAGTCAAATAAAAATATATGGAGCAGTTCTCTAACACATGGGGTCATTATGAGTTGGAATTCACTTGAGGACAATGGTTTAACTTGGTTTTAGTTCTATAATACATGTTTGTCACATTCTGTTCTACATGTCAAGAATAAACATCCTCTTAATATTATTCACAGGGAATTTAGGAAATGTTTGTTGTTGTTGTTAGGTGCCATCGAGTCAGTACTGAACCATTATGACCCACAGCAGAACAAAATGCTGCCTGATCCTGCACCAACCTCACTACTGTTGCCACACTTGAGTCCATCGATGCTGCCCCTTGGCCAATCCATCTCGTTGAGGGTCTTCTTCTTTTTCTCTGACCCTCCTCCACTTTACCAAACATCATATCATTCTCCAGTGACTGGTCCCTCTTGACAATATGTCTGAAGTATGAGAGATGAAGTTTGGCCATCTTGGCCTCCAAGGAGCACTCTGACTGCACTTCTTCCAAAACGGATCTATTGGTTCTTTTGGCAGCTCATGGCGCTTTCAATATTCTTGTCCATCATCATAACTCAAAAGCATCAATTCTTTAATGGTCTTATTCACTGTCCAGCTTTTGCATGCATATGAGGTTATTAAAAATGTCATGGCTTGGGTCTGGCACACCTTATTCCTCAAGCTGACATCTTTGCTCTTCAATACTTTAAGAGGTCATGTGCAGCAGATTTGCCTAACGCAATACGTTGTTTTATTTCTTGACTGCTGCTTCTATGAGTGTTGATAGTTGATCCAAGAAGAATGAAGTCCTTGACAACGTCAATCTTTTCTCCATTGATAAGAATGTTGTTCATTGGTCTGGTGGTGAAGATTTTTGTTTTCTTTACATTGAGATGTAGATATACTTAAATAATTTTATCTATCAAAATAAGATCAATAGGTAAAGCCCATCAATTTTGATATCCATATCTTATTCTTTTCTGTTTATTGGTCATTTTATTTATTTATTTTTTACTTCAGTGCTATTTTATTATCTTAGAATGTGTTACTTGGAACAAGTATATTCCCAATAACCATATTTAATTTAAAAATGGAATAAATAGTAATAAAAGACAAGGACATTGTACAAAATATGACTTTATGCAAAAATGGAAAATAACCACATCAGATTAAAAATGGAAGATTAACACATAATAAAATACTTGCCAAATTACATCATTATATAACTCCCAACAACTGAGAATCATAATTGCAACAACAACAAAAAAAGCAAACAAATTGACATATAACCTTTAATCGTCACAGTGTTACTCTTACCCCATACCTTAGCATTCATTACGGTCATACGTAAACTGTTAGCATGCAAAATAGTTAGGCTGTAAATTTTTTACAATTTCCATAAATGTGAAACACTGGACAATAACATAGACAATAAGTAAAAATTAATTGTATAAGAAATTATGAAGATATAAACAATATACAGAAAAAGTGTTGATATATAAATCTGAAAAAAAAATTCAAATATCAATTTGCTGGTAATACATAACTCTATATTACTAGCTGATTTGTAACACTAAACCAAGAGAGTTCAATGTTATAATCTTACTTATTAAAATAAGATTGTTGTTGCTGTTAAGTGTCTTCAAGTCAGTTCTGACTGATTTTGACCTTATATAGGGCTTCTGAGGAAAAGCAGTGGGTCTGAACTGCCAACCTTAGATATTATATCCTAAAATAAATATTTCAGATCTGAAGTGAAATGGTATTTTATTGACAGATTCTGTACAATCCCACTAAAACAGAGGCCACAAAAAAGATAAGACAAAGTCAAATACAACGAAAAGTGCAAATGCCAGGAGTTAGAAAAGCAGATGGAAGAATATTCTCTGCATTTCTCACGTTGAGAGAAATGAAAGAAAGATGCAAGTCTTGACTTGAAATATTGAAGAATTATATGGGCAAAATATTGAATGATGTAGAAAGCATCAAAAGAAGATGGAAGGAACACACAGATTCACTGTACCAAAAAAAAAAAAAAAAAAAAGTCAGTGTTCAGATATTTCAAGAGGTAGTATATGCTCAAGAGCCAATGAACCTGGAGGAAGAAGTCTAAGGTGCATTAAATGCATTGACAAAGAACAAAGCACCAGGGAATTAAAAGAACAAAAATTGAACTCTTTCAACAAACTGATGCAGCACTGGAGGCTTTAAATAATCTACCTGGCCACTGACAAGAAAAAAACCAAGAAATCTGAAGGAAAACTACCTGACCAACTGACTGGAAAAGAACCATCCAAAGAGAGGTGACCCAATGGAATGCAGAAATCATTGGACAACAGCATTAATATCACATGCACGCAAAATTTTGCTAAAGATAATTAAAAAACAGCTGCAATAATGCATTAGCAGAGAACTTCCAGAGATTCAAGTTGGATTCAGACGAGGACATGGAATGAAGGATATCATTTCTAACATCAGGTGGATCTTGGCTGAAATCAGAGAATACCAGAAAGATGCTTACTTGTGCTTTATTGACTATGCAAAGCTTTCCATTATATGAATCATGACAAGCTATGGACAACATTGTGGAGAATGAGTATTCTGGAACACTTAACTGTGCTCATGAGGAACATGTACATAAACCAAGAAGCAGTTTTTCAAACCAAACAAAGAACACCAAATGGTTTAAATAGGAAAGGTGTGCACCAGGTTTGTCTTCTTTAACGGCATTTATTCAATTTGTATGCTGAGCAAATATAAAGAAAAATGTGGCATCAGAAGTAAAGGAAGACTCTTTAACAACCTACCATATGCAGATGATTCAATCTTGCTTACTGAAAGCTAAAAGGACTTAAAATATTTATTGATGAAAATCAAAGACCACAGCCTTTGAAATGGGTTGCATCTAAACATAAAGACAACCAAAATCCTCACCACAAGACCAATAAACAGCATCCATATAAACAGCTTTATCTGATCGTTGGAGGAAATTGAAACATTTTTTTTTACCCAATTTGCGTGCTACTTTTTGCATATATGTGTGCTATTTTCCTCTTAACCACTATGAAAACTATAAAAATACTAACTCATTGCCATCAAGTTGATTCCTACTCATAGCAACCTACTCATAGGGCTTCTGTAGCTGTACATATTTAAAATGGTACATTTAATAGTAAATTTACAAGTATTATACAAATTTCATCTTTCTCACATGGTGCAACTGGTGGATTTGATCTGCTAGCCTTGTAGTTAGCGGTCCAATGTTTATCCTACAACAAGACTACAGGAGAACTTTACAACCTGTTTTAACTAGAATGCAAAACTAATTTGCTTTGTAAACCTTTACCCAATATACAATAAAAAGTTAAAGAAAGTTGTTTTAACTGTTATTTAAACCACAGAAAAAATAAAGCAAATTAAAGTATACTAGGCATATACACATATGGAAAATGTGGACTAGTTATCTAATTATGTTGCCAAAAGAATGGTAATTCTAAAAAACAAATGTGTAGTATTGGAAATCAAATCATTGTTGTTGTTTAGTGCCTTCAAGTCAGTAGATGGTGAGTTTGAATGACCAAGTTTACAGTTAATAGTCAAATGTTTATCCTACAGACCTACCTACAGCAGGAATCAAACAGATGTTATTAACTGAATATAGAGAAAGAAATAGAAAGGGTACCAAGCAGATTTATTGATTGTTGTAAAATAATATGACAAATTGTAGAGATGTGTCAGTAACTATATGGTTGTTGTTTTTAGGTGCCTTCAGGTCAGTTCTGATTCACAGGGACACTATACACAACAGAAGAAAACACCTCCAAGTTCCAATCCATCCACACAACTGTTGTTACATCTGAGCCCATTGTTTTTACCACTGTGTCAATCCATCTTGGAGCTAAACAACAAAAATATATTTTGTATGAATTATTTATTCTGCTGGAGATGAAAATATGACAATATGGCATGATTTTCTAGTACATAAGTAACAGTTAAAGATGGTACTAGAAATACACTAAAATCAAACCCATTATTACTAATTTTATCGTTTGTATTGAATAGACAATGACAACAGTTCATGCTTTGTCACAGTAAGAACAGTAAGTATGAGAAAAAGTAACTTTTTTGTGAGATTAAGGAGTAGGAATCCACTGAAGCCTGGCAAGCTGGCTAAAGCTTCCCTAAAGAGTAGAACACTTGACTGACATTTTGAAGAATTAATAGGAGGAAACAATCACAAAGGGTTATTTCAGGTTTGTGGGAGAGTGTGTGACACTTAGGATATCATAAGCTAATCAATGTGACTGGAATATAGTCTTCATAAGAGAAGGGGGTTGTATTATTATTCCTTTATGTCACACTAAACAGGTCCATCTGAAGGATTTTTGCTAATGTTTGTATTTTGTTTTAATTAAACAAATAGATTACCATATTACAATACTCATCTTTCAGGGTATTAACTCTACTGGTGGTGGTGGTTATATGCCCTGGAGTTGGGGAGAGGTAATGGAGTCCTGGTGTTGCACTGTAAGATAAGTACCAGACTGCTAACCACAGGTCAGCAGTTCAAACCCACCAGCCATTTTTGGAAACCCTATACAAGGTCAGTGTGAGTTGGAACTGACTAGACAGCACATGAAAACGACAATTGAATACATAGTTTATAGGAAATGGTGAAAATAATTTGTAAGTGCTTAGGTAAAGTCATATTTACAGTAGAAGAATGTTTAGAGGAAAAAAAAACAACTTTGAATATTACATACATTTTTTTTTTTAAATCACTCCTCAAAAGAATTTTCCATTCAAACTGTCATACTCATATGTTCACATATAAACAAACTCTTAAAATAACTCTTAACCTTACTATACCAGTTGTGATCTGATAATATATTATTCACTCCATTTTTCATTACTAATAGAAAAAGCTGTTATGACACAATAAATTGATTTCAAAGCCAACTAATGGGCTGTAATCCATGCATTTTAAAAATACTGATCTGGCGAATGGATGCCAAGGTCATGAATTTACATATGACAGTAGGAAGACTAGATTTCTAAGTACAACTGACGTGAGCTAGCATTCATTGAATACTCATTAGCTGCCAAACTCATTTCATAAATTTTCTTCTTCAACCTTAAAACATTACCCACCCCCCAAAAAATACCCAGGAGGCAGTTATCATAATCCAACTTTATAGATGAACAACAAAGACAAAAAGAAATTAAGTAACACCAGAAATCATGTTATTAACTGTTAGAGCACAAATCCAATCTTAGGATGCCTAACTATGTATTTTATAAATACATAGTTATAAAACCTGCTCATAAACCATGATAAAAATAGGCTTGAAACATAAGAAAGGAACTAAATACAAATAAAGATATAACGTCAAGTATAGGTATAAAATTTTAGTAAAATTAATATTTTGAGATTATATCAATGTGATATTTGGCTATATGACCCTCAATATTATGTGGACACTAATACAGGACAAATAAACAGCATGTACATATCATAAATATTAATTTATCCTTAAAATCTTAATTTTATCTTATTTTAATGAAGATAGGAAAGAAGATGAATATCTTCAACAAAGGTATGAATAATATAATTTGTATACACTTGGACTTTACATATAGCTAAATATATTGCTAGATTTAGATTTAGTTGATTTAGACTTGAGATGATTTATATCTAGATGATTTAGATGTAGATGACTTAGATTTAGATAATTTAAATTTAGATGATTTAAATTTAATTTTCACTAAGGAGCCCTGGTAGCGTGGTAGTTACGAATCGGGCTGTGAACTGCAAGGTCAGCAGTTCGAAACTACCAGCTGTTCTGCGGGAGAAAGAGGAGGCGTTCTGCTCCCGTAAAGATTTACAGCTTCGGATACCATATGCAGGGTCGCTATGAGTCGGAACCGACTCCACGGCACTTAACAACAACAACAAGATTTAGATATAGTGGTGGTGGAGGTTATGTGCCTTGGAATTGGGTCCCAACTGAAAGGGACACTGCATAGAGCTTATGAGACAGTAAATTTTTATAGGAGCAAAAAGTCTCACCTTTCTCCTATGAGCAGCTTTCTCCTAGTTTTTAACTGCTTACCTTAAGATTAGAAGCCCAACGCATAGCCACTGCTGCCAGGGCTACAGATATAGTTATATAGTTGTGGTTGTTAAGTTCCTTTGAGGTGGTTCTGACTGACAGCAACCCTATATTGTGTTTCTGAGGCTTTTAAATCTTTACAGGAGCAGATGGCCTCATTTTTCTCCTGTGGAGCAGCTGCTGGCCTCAAACTGCATGTCCAGTGTTTATCAAATGGAGCCACCACAAACCCAGGTACATAGATATAGATATTGGCAGTTCAAACCCAGCAGCTCATTGAAAATATTAAACAGTATCACTATGACTCAGAACCAACTGCAAAACACATAACAACAAAAAATAGCTGTAGCTATGTAGATATATCCACTACTTGTCTTTCAATTTGTTATAGTGTGGTGCTTTGTGTGTTTTGATGATTGTGGAAGCTACCCCATGGACATTTTAAATACCAGAGGGTCCCCCATGGTGAAGAGGTTCCAGATGAACTTCCAGGTGAGTACAGACTAGGAAGAAGGAGAGACAGAGTATTTCTCAATATTTAGTCACTGAGAAACTTATGAATAGCAGTAGAACAGTGCCAGTATCAGATTAATGAGGATTGAACAGGCTAGAGAGCATGAGAACACTGTCAGATATAGTGCTAGAAGATAAACCTTTCAGGTACAAAGGCACTGAAAATGCAACTGGGGAAGAGCTGCTTCCTCCTAGTAGAGTTGGTCATGATGACACAAGTAGAATAAAGCCCATGGGACCTTCATTTGCTGATGGAGTGCAAGTCAAAATGAAGAGAAACTGCTGTTAACATCCATTAGTAACCAGGAAATGGATGTATGAACTATGAATCTAGGGAAATTGGAAATTGTCAAAAATCATATTGCACACATAAACATTGGTATACTAGGCATTAATGAGCTGAAATGGACTGTTACTCATGATTTTGGATATGACAGCTATCTGGTTTACTATGCCAGAAATGACAAATTAAAGAGGAATGGTGTTGCATTCATCTTTAAAAAGAACACATCAAGATCAGTCATGAAGTACAATGCTGTCAGTGACAGGATAACATCCACATGCCTTAGGAAGACCAATTAATCCCACTATTATTCAAATTAATGCACCAACCACTTAAGCCAGTGATTATGAAACTGAAGAATTATATGAACTTCTTCAGTCTGAAATTGATCAAACATGCAATCAAGATGTATTGATAATCTCTGGTGATAGGAATGCAAAGGTTGGAAACAATGAGGAAGGATCAGTAGTTGAAAAATATGACTGAAGATTGCATGATGGAATTTTGCAAGTCCAATGACTTCTTGATTGCAAATACCTTTCAATACAACCTAAAAGATGACTATACACATGGACCTCATCAGATGGAATACACAGAAATTAAATTGACTACATTTGTGGAAAGACAGTGGAAAAGCTTCCTATCATCAGCCAAAACAAGGCTCCATAGTAATCTCTCTATAGTGACATATATGTATGAATTAGTAATACTTTTCCTTGTGTCAAGAATAGATCAATTACACAATACCCACCCTACAAAGATGTATTTTTTTCTTTAGCATAACTTCCTCAGTTCTTCTTGGTCAGGAAACATTGTGAATCTTAGATTCTGATTTACATATCTAATCTGGTTCTTTACATCCACTTTTTTGTTGTTTTCTATAAGGCAAATATCTATATATCTATATATAGATATATAGATATAGATATATAGATATAGATATGAAAACATTTGTCATGTCAACATTTTTCATATGTACAATTAGTGACATTGAATGTGGTCATCATATTGTTCAACCATCACCATTATTGCTCTAAAAATTTGGAGTTTATGATCTGACTTCCCAAGGTTTGTGCTTATCTGCTATCTGCTCATTTTTGAGTGGGTGGAGATTAATATATGTACAAATATACTTAATGTACCCTATCTCTAAAAATAAATATGTGAGTGATGATTGAGCTATTTTGCCTCACTATATGTAAAGAGCTCTGGTGGCATAGTGGTTACGAATCGGACTGCGAACCGCAAGGTCAGCAGTTCGAAACTACCAGCTGCTCCATGGGAGAAAGATGAGGCTTTCTGCTTCCATAAAGATTTACAGCCTCGGAAACCTTGTACAGGGTTGCTATGAGTTGGAACTGATTCCATGGCACACAGCCACCACATATGTGAGCGGAACTCCTGGTGTGGCACTGTAGGATAAGCACTTGGCTTTGAATCACAAGGTTGACAGTTCAAACCCACCAGTTGCTCCTCAGAAACCCAATACATGGTTGCTTTGAGTTGGAACTGACTAGACAGCATTTAACAACTTGTGAAGGGCAAATGATGATACAAAAATATATGTGCACATCAAGATAAAAATACTCCATGACTTCTCTGATGTTTAAACTTTGTTATGACTACATATTTTTATTTGAGTATATTTGGTCTTAAAAATTTAGCGAAATATTACTAAAATTTTAAATAAAAAGATACCTTTTTAAGAGTAAATATCCATGTTTTGGGTTTTCTGTGCTTGAATATTATTCTAGGGTTCTTCCTCAGATGAGAACATAATTGATAATTATATGTGACTTCACATCAAGTATTAAAAAAAATTAAAAAATAATTAGAATCAAGTAATTGTGCTAATGTTAAAAAAAAAAAAAAACACATGAAAGAAACCATTAAAAACCATTAAGAGAGTAGAAGAGGGAATTCAACTATAGGATATACATAAGACTTTTCTAAACACTGTATTGTAGCTAAAGCTGACTTTAATTCCAATGAGCTCCTAAATGTACTGGATAGCTTTTGAAAGGTAAGGTCTCCAAAAATTCCAACAGTTGTAACTGAATACAGGTTTAGTTTCAAGGATACTATCTTTACTGAAAATGTCTTTTCTAGCATTGGTTTGATTAATCTTTATGAGTTTTTTTTGTTTTTTAATTTTAAATAAGTCACTTAGGATATGAGTTCAACAATTTCAGGCTACCAAAGAGAGAAACCTAAGACAACTAATTCTAATGCTCAGAGTGCTTGCTACATTTACTGATCCTAAGGAAGGGTCAGAAGATTTTGTAATTTACTGTGTATATCCCAAAGGTTTTCTCTTGGAAGTTCTGCATTGGCTTAATATTTTCATTCTCTACATAAGCCTAACATAGATTTAGATAGAATTATATGTGCATGATATATTTGGTATAGGTATGAAGAGTATTATTTTTTCAATACCAATTTAATAATAACCTCAAAGTAACAGGTTGTGGCCTATTATCAACCAGGTTTTGTTAAAATTTGTCCCAGTACAACATTATACTTGGAATATCAAAAATAGAAGTATATTAAAATGCATAGGTATCATTACTAATAGAACCATATTTGGCTTTCAAAAAAAGAAAAAGACATCTAGCAGAGCCCTCTAGGATTAGTTTCAGGCACATAGCTATTTAACATATTTATTAACAATCTGGAGAGAGTGCTGAGAAGCAGATGATTCAAAATTGAAAGGAAAAGCAAATACTATGCTTGAAGATTTAAGATTCAATAAGATCTGGAGAGATTAAAAGAATGGGCAAAGGGGTACTTAAGTCAGCTTTAGTGCATGCATTAGTAAAGGAAGAAGCAAACATTTTAAATTGAAGCTTTAAGCAGCAGCCTCTTTTGCATTGGAGAAACTTGCAATCCTGAACCCAAGATGAACAACATTCTGTATGTATATAATTAAATCATGCAGTTATGAACATTATTATTTAAGATCCATTCATGCACTTGTTATACAAAGAGACAACAAACATTTAGATCTACAGCAATGAGAGAATCATTACTATAGAAGAGTTATGAAAAAGAGGTAAAGTTTATCATGAAGTTATAAAAAAAAAAAAATTCAACAGTTGGATATACAACTGGAAGCTTGAACTTAAATCATAAAGTAGAAATAAGTCACAGCTGGAGCATGGTTCTTTTGTTCTCCATAAAGAATATACTGGCACTCTGGAAAACATTTAGAGAATACCTAAAGAGAAGCAGAGTTATAAAATAAATCACATTATAAAAATTTTAAAAAGGAAATGAGAATTATGAGAGCACAAAGATTCTGAAGAATCTCCCCAAAAAAGTAGTTAATGAGAAATTCTTTCATTATTATACATGTTTTCCTGAAACGATTATTTATATTAATACAGCTATAATTCCTAAACCATTTAAAAATCAACAAAACCTTAGATTCAACAAAATCTTAGATTGTATATCCTGATAAAGCTGCATTGCTCTGAACTTCAAAGCATGTTTGTGTAAAATTCTAAGAGATTATATTTCCTATTAATTTTCTAGTATTTTAACTTGTGTTTTCTTAACTCCTCCTTATATTCTTGAATTCACTAAACTGGAGGAATTTTAATTTGAAAATGTCTTCTTAAATACTCTAATATAGTTTCATTTGATTATTTGAAGATTTGCCTAAATTGTACACGATTTGATTTTAACAAACAGACATGAGAAAAAGAGTAGGAAGGATATGAATTATAAACCTATGGCTAACTCATTATAAAATTATGTAAACATCAGCTTATATTATGCTTGGAATTCTGGTGGCAAGTGGGCTGCCATGGACTGTTAACCACAGGCTTGGCAGTTCAAATACACCAATTGTTTTGTGGGAGAAAGATGAAGCTCTGCTTCCTTAGAGATTTTCAGCCAGAAAAACCCTATTTAGGGTCGCTATGAGTCAAAACCGACACAAGGGCATACCACAAGTATTATACTTACATATATTATTTTAGTTAAATATCATCCAGTTAATTCTGACTCATAGCAACCCTGTATAGGATTTACTAGGAACAACTGGTAAATTTGAACTGCCAACCTTGTGGTTTAAACAGACTTTGCAGTCCAGCATATTACCCACAATGCCACACCAGGACTCAGTGCTCACATATAAGATGTTGTAAGCACTGAAAATGCAGATAAAATGTTCAGAAGAAAAGTATGATGATGTTTAATGAAGTTTAATGGAAGTAGGTAAAATTAACTAGTTGTAGAAATTGTATAAACATGTACTGAAAATATTTGAGGTTAGTTGTTTTGCTGTTTGTGACATGAGACAGACTTTTGCTATGGGTGTCATCAAGGCAGTGGACAAAAATGCTGCTGGGGCTGATTAAGTCACCAAGTCTTCTCAAACAGCTCAGAAGGCTAAATGAATATGACCTTTAACACCACTCCAGCCTTACTCAGTGGTGGAAGAACAGTGTCAGAACTGTTTGTCTCAATTGCCATTTAAGATTAATAGTAAAAGACTGGTTAATGATAGCAATGCACAGTGAAACCTTCAAAAGGAGAGGAATGACATGTAGACCATTTGTTTCTTTTTTGTGCAGCAACTGAAAATTCTTAATTTTTTAAATCAGTACTTTTTAAATGGAAACAACTTGACCAAAAATCTGTCACAGAATTTTCAGACCCATTAAAACAAAGATGAATGATTAAAAATATATATATATCAGGAAAGGTGTGTGTTAGGGCTTTCACCATTTTTATTTTATCTAGATGCTGAGAATATAATCTAAAAAGCAGGACTAGTGGTTACGAAAGGAGCTCTGGTAGCGTAGTGGTTATGAATCGGGCTGCGAACCTTAAGGTCAGCAATTCGAAACTACCAGTCGCTCTGCGGGAGAAAGATGAGGCTTTCTACTCCCGTAAAGATTTACACCCTCGGAAACCCTGTACAGGGTCGCTATGGGTCGGAACCGACTCGACGGCACTTAACAACAACAACAACATGAAGTAAAACACAGCTTCAGGATTAGAGGAAGACTCATTAACAACCTTTGGCATGCAGATGATATGACCTTGCTAGCTGAAAGACAAGAGAACTTGAAGCACTTATTCCTGAAGATAAAGAATACAACTTTCAGTATGAATTACACCTTAAGATAAAGAACATAGAAATCTTAACAACGGCACGTATAAAAAACATCATGATAAACAGATAATATTGAAGCTATCAATGATTATTTTCATTACTTGAAAGTACAATCAACACCAATAGAGTCAGTAGTCAAGAAATCAAATGATGTGTTGCATTGGGCAAATCTGCTGCTAAGACCTCTTTAAAGATTTAAAGTACTCACTTTGAAGATGAAGGTGTGCATGCCCAAGGACATACTATTTTCAGTTACCTCATATGAAAATGAAAGCTGGGCAATGAATTTTGTTGTTAAGTGCCATCGAGTTGTTAACGACTCATAATGACCTTAAGCACAGCAGAATGAAACACTGCCCAATCCTGGGCCAACCTCACTACTGTTGCATGCTTGAGTCCATCAATGCTGCCACTTGGCCAATCCATCTTGTTGGGGGGTCTTCCTCTTTTTCTCTGACCCTCCACCTTAACAAACATAATATCCTTCTCCAGTGACTGGTCCCTCCTGACAATATGTCTGGAGTATGAAAGACGAAGTGTGGCAATCTTGGCCTTCAAGGAGCACTCTGGCTATACTTCTCCCAAAACAGATCTATTGGTTCTTTTGGCAGCCCATGGCACTTTCAGTATTCTCCCCTAACACCACAACTCAAAAGCATCAATTATTCTACGGTCTTCCTTATTCAATGTCCAGCTTTTGCATGTATATGAGGTTATTGAAAATACCATGGCTTGGGTCAGGTCCACCTGAGTACTCAAGCTAACATCTTTGCTCTTCAACACTTTAAAAAGTTCTTGCGTAGCAGTTTTGCCTAATGCAATATGTCATTTGATTTCTTGACTGTTGCTTCCATGAGTGTTGATAGTTGATCTAAGAAGAATGAAGTACTTGACAACTTCATAGGTAAGGTCAAAACATTTATGCCTTTGAATTATGGTGTTGTTTAATAATATTGATTATACAATGGCCTTCCAGAAGAAAGAATACACTTGTTTTGTAAGAACATTTATACTAGTCTTAGAAACAAAGATGTCAAGACCTAATTCATGTACTTTGGGTATGTTATAAGAAATACCAGTCTCTGGAGAAGGATATCAGACTTGTTAAAGCAGTTTTTGATGTTGACTGGTGCCATTAAGTCAGTTCCAACTTATAGTCACCCTATGCACAATAGAATGAAACACTTTACACTTAAATGAATTGCTCATGCCACTGTGCCAATCCACCTAACCGGGAGTCTTCCTCTTTTTCACTGACTCTCCACTTTAACAAGCATGATGTTTTTCTCCAGTGATTGATCCTTCCTGATATGTCTGAAATATGAGAGACTAAGTCTTGCCATCCTGACTTCCAAAAGACATTCTGGCTGTACTTCTTCCAACACAGATTTGTTTGTTCTTTTAACAGTCTATGGTACTTTTTACAGTATTCTCCAAAATCCATTTCACATGCATCAATTCTTCTATGACATTCCTTATTTACAAGCATATAAGGATATTGAAAATGCCATGGTTTGAGTCAGGTGCACCTTAGTCCTCAAACTGACATCTTTGCTCTTGACCACTTTAAAGAGGTCTTGCACAACAGTCTTACCTAATGCAATACATTGTCAACAAAATAGAGGAAGACGTTCAAGGAGATCGATTGACATAGTTGTGACAAAAATGAGCTTAAATATTGCAATGATTTTTAGATTTATACAACCTGGCAATGTTTCCTGCTTTTGCATAGTCACTGTGAGTCGAAAGCAACTCTAAGTAAGGTACTTAACAAGAACAACAATACCTACATTGGATACAAATTGTGATTTCTAGTCCTTATAAAAATTTGGCAGGTGTGGACCTATTGTTGTGCACTCATACACACAGACAGATGCACATACATTAGGATATATCAAAAAGTATTGTTATAATGTCATAGAAACTGTAATTCAACAAAAACATCAAAATATGAAGCTATTGCTTCTTGATGTATCCTCCATTGAGGTTGATACACTTCTGAAAGCAATGTTCCTATGTATCTGATTCTTCTCAGAATATTTCTCTGCTCTCCAATTCACACCACATCAAAATGCAGTTTTGGCATCTTTGAGGAATTCAAATTGTGTTTCTTTGAAATGTTCTTTGAATTTGGAGAAGATAAACAATCACTGCAGGAAGGTGGGTTATCTATGTAAATCTCAGAGATAACCCTTGCTATCCTCACAAAATGGGCAGGTACATTGTCAAAAAAAAAAAAAAAAAAAATCCTTGGCAAATACCTAGCATTTTTCTCACTGATGCAAACTTCATGTTTCTCAAATCTTCTTCATATTAAGCTCCAATGATTGCACTGTGTCCTTCAAGAAAATCTAGCAATATTATCTGATTGGAATCTCAAAAACAGTCACCATAACCTTCTTATCTGAACTCTTTTACTTGAATTTTATTATCCCAATAGATCATTCTGGAACCCATGTCTTTGTCTAGACCCTGTTTAGAAAGTCACCCTAAGGAAACTAACAGGATTGTCTTACTGAGAGAGCTTTTCTACAGCCATTCACTTATCACAGAGACATGTCTAAACAAATTTTCTTTGGAATAAAACCATGAATGTATGAATTGGAACCCTAGTAGCAATACTTTTGGACTTACCCTCATATTTTACTATGACTATAATCTTTTATTATATATGTAAATGGAAATATCACATTACTTTTTCCAATCATGTTTTCTATATTCCCCATGTACTATGTAGGAAAATTGGAGAGAATAAAATACATTGTTTTAAAAGATTGTCAATTTTAAAATAAAACATATTTAAAGGGTCTGCTTTGATAAAAAAATTGTCAATTATATTGTTAAAAACAATAACCTCCTTTTTACACAAGTGAACATATTGAAATGCTGGGATTGAAAGACATAAAGATGGAAAGAAGATAATACAACACTGGGAAGTAGCTCAAAAATTACCGAAGAGGGTCTTTTTCACATGATTATTATTGTTGAGTCGACTCTGACCCCTAGCGACCCTGTGTAGGGTTTCCGAGGAGTGACTGATGAGCTTGAACCACAGATCTTACAGTTCAAATGGCTTTGCAGTCTGGCACATTAACCCATAGCACCACACCAGGACTCCACATTGGTGGTGTGTTATTTTCTTCCATTTAATTAGTGGCCTTGGAGTGTTGCTTCTATGGTAATTTGTTGATATAATTGAGAGGCTGCTGTGGTTGTTAAGTTGGTTCCAACTCACAGTGACCTTAAAGGGTGTCTGAGGAGTGGCTGGTGAGCTTGAATCACTGATCTTGTTGTTCAAACTGACATTGAAGTCCAATACTGAACTAGTAGCCCTTACCAGGACTCCAAAATTGAGAAGAGGACCATTGAAATAAGGTGTGGTGCTGTGGTTTAATGTGCTGAACTGCAAAGTTGGTTGAACTTCAAGTCTTATGAGATGGCACTTAACAAGAACAACAATGTAAGGTGAAAGAAAATTAAAATAATGGCAAACATTTTCATCAAAAAATTAATTTAATGACTAAAAACATACCTGAAATATGTTTACAAAGCTACATTTTCTGTGTTGTTATTAAATATTCAGTCAGTTTCCACTCATACTAGTTAACATCAATGCACAATTAGTTAAAAAATACTCTTGAAATTTAATCTCTTAAATATTACCCTCCTATTTAAATTTTTTGTGGAAAGAAAAGATGGAAAAGCTCCATATCATCAGTGAAAACAAGGCCAGGGGCAGATTGTGGAACAAACCATCAATTACTGATATGTAAATACAAACTGAAGCTGAAGAAAATGAAAACAAGTCCATGAGAGCCAAAATATGACCTTGAATTTATCCCACCTGAATTTAGAGACCATCTGAAGAACAGATTTGATGCATTAAACACTAAAGACTGAAGACCAGAAAACTTGTGGGATGACATCAAGAACATCATACATGAAGAGAGCAAAAAGTCATTAAGAAGAAAAGAGAGAAGGAAAAGGTCAAAATGGATGTCAGAGGAGACTCTGAAACTTGCTCTCCAGTGTAGAAAAGCTAAAGCAAATAGAAGAATTGAAGAGATCCAAGAGCTGAACAGAAAATTTCAAAGATCAGCTCGAGAAGATAAAAGCAGGTACTATAATAAAATATGTAAAGATTTAGAACTGGAAAACCAAAGGGAAGAACACTGTCAGCATTTCTCAAGATGGGGGAACTGAAGAAAAAATTCAAGCCTCGACTTTCATTATTGAAACATTCTCTGGGCAAATTATTGAATGATGCAGAATGCATCAAGGGAAGATGGATGGAATACACAGAATCATTGTATCAAAAGGACATGGTTAATGTTCAACCATTTCAAGAGGTACCATATGAACAAGAGTCAATGATACTCAGGGAGGAAGTCCAAAGTGCATTGAAAGAATTGGCAAAGAACAAGGCACCAGGAATTCATGGAATACAAATTGAAATCTTTCAAGAAAATGAGGTGGCACAAGAGGTACTCACTCATCTCTGCCAAGAAATTTGGAAGACAACTATCTGGCCCACTGATTGGAAGAGATACATATTTGTGACTATTCCAAAGAGAGGTGACCAAATGGAATGCGGAAATCATTGGACAATGTCTTTGACATCTCAAGCGAGTAAAGTTTTGCTAAAGGTAATACAGAAATAGCTACAATCATACATTGACAGAGAACTTCCAGAGGTTCAAGCTGGATTCAGAAGAGGCTGTGGAACGGGAGATATCATTGCTGATGTCTGATGGATCTTAGCTGAAAGTAGAGAATATCAGAAAGATGTTTACCTATGCTTTATTGACTACGCAAAGGCTTTCCATTGTGTGGATCATGACAAGCTATGGACAAGTATGAGTATTCCAGAACACTTAATTGTGCTTCTGAGGAATCTGTACCTGGACCAAGCAAGAAGCAGTTGTTCAAACAGTGCATGGATGGGAACACTGAATGTTTTAAAGTTGGGAAAGGTGTGCAGCAAGGTTGTGTTTTTTCACCATATTTATTCAACCTGTATGCTGAGCAAATAATACAAGAAGCTGGGTTCTATAAGGAAAAACGTGGCATTAGGATTGGAAGAAAACTCATTAACAACCTGCGATATGCAGATGATACAACCTTCCTTGCTGAAAGTGAAGAGGACTTGAAACATTTACTGATGAAGATCAAAGAGCACAGCCTTCGGTATGGGTTGCATCTCAATGTCAGGAAAACAAAAATCCTCACCACTGCCAATGAACAACATTCTTATCAACGGAGAAAAGATTGAAGTTGTCAAGGACTTCATTCTTCTTGGAAGATCATAGAAGAATTGATGCCTTTGAGTTGTGGTGTTGGAGGAGAATACTGAAAGTTCCATGGGCTGCCACAAGAACCAATAGATCTGTTTTGGAAGACATGTAGCCAGAGTGCTCCTTGGAGGCCAGGATGGCTAAGCTTCATGTCTCATACTTCGGATATATTGTCTGGAGGGAACAGCCGCTGGATAAGATGTCATGCTGGGTAAGATGGAGGGTCAGAGAAAAAGAGGAAGACCCCCCCAACGATTTGGATCAGCCAGGTGGCATCATTGATGGCGTCAAGTGTGGTAGCGGTAGTGAGGTTGGCCCAGGATCGGACATTGTTTCGTTCTGCTGTGCATGGGGTCACTATGAGTCAGTTCTGACTCGATGGCACCTGACAACAACAACATTTAATTTTTAGACAAGTCTTATTATATAACATACAACTACTACCTCTTTGATGATACCCAGTAAAGAAGGTGAAATTATGATTCTTAAACCATCATTCATATTGAATAAAACATTTATATTATCATTAAAATATAGATTTTTTTTGTTTTCTAGAAAATAAATTTAGTGCTATCTTCTTATAACATATTATGTCTTGTTGCTAGTCAACAAAATAGAATTTGGCTTTAATGCTGTTTTCATTGCTTAAATAAAGAATGCTGTTGCTTCTGTTACATACCGTGGAGTGGGTTTCCGAGGCTGCAAATCCATATGGGAGCAGAACACCTCATCTTTCTCCCACGGAACCTTAAGGTTAGGAGCCTGATTCATAACCACTATGCTACCAGAGTTTCTTAAATATAGAATATACATTATTATATATAGTATTATGCATTCTAAGTGAAAACTGTGGGTTAAAATAGATGTGCACAATATATTAAAAAGCTGTTTTTTTTTTTTAATTTTCAAGCAGATATTTTCAGAAAATCAAGGACTTACATAATTATATTGCTATAACAATGATGCTTGTTATTGTTGTTAAGTGCCATCAAGTCGATTCCTACCCATAGCAACCCTGTAAAGGGTTGCCAAGGAGTAGCTGGTGAGCTTGAACCATCAACCTTGCAGTTCAAATGACTTTGCGGTCTGATGCATTAGCCCACAGCGCCACACCAGGACTCCATGGCAAGGACGTTAGGTTTTCCAAATTTCCAAATACTCAAGACTACTGAATGCTAATAATGAACTATTATTGAATATTTGGAGGATGATTTAAAAAGTTGCATCATTAAACATTCTTCAGAACTATTAGGCTCCTAATATGGTGTATTCTTAATGCTTACAGGAATTTAGGTATGATTTGCAATCTAGCTAGAAGTTCATGGAAACTAAATTAATTTACCTGGTATTTTGGATTGTGTTTCATTTGAAAGATAGTTTCTGAGACTTAAACTACTGAGGTAGTTTTAAAAACCAATCACTTTCTGGTCAAGGTACGCACACATATGAACACATTTGTTTATTTCTTTATAATCATTTTCATATATCATTGTTTATTAGTAACATAAAGAAAAAGAGGAAAAGGAAATATCACGATCAACTTTCAAAATTAACTATGAACAGTTTGTTCTTTGGTAAAACAAAGATTAAAATAGTCTTTCCAAAGAAAATATTTTAAATGAGTAATATTAATTTTATTAATAATTAAAGTGATCCGGGGAGAAATATAACTGTGATACAGATTAGTAATCCAATACTATTGGGTAAGTACTGCATATTTATAAAAGCTGTAGTTTATTTTTATATGCTTAAATTTTGTACCCCAAACTAGTATTCATATAATAAAGTAAAAAATTAGTCTTAAGTTTAGCAACTTAATTATAGGATATAAATTACTCCAGTAGTGTAGTGGTTACAAGTCAGTCTATTCACCTAAAAGTCAGCAGTTTGAAACTACCAGCTCTTCAGCAGGAGAAAGATGAGGTTTTCTGCTCCCGTCAAGATTTACAGCCTCCAAAATCCAATACAGAGTTGCTATAAGTCAGAATTGACTCCATGGCACAAGACCACCACCTCCAGTATAGAATATCTATGATCAAAGTGTTGCATAAATGCCAAAGTAAGTATGACTTAGAAATTTCATGACAAAATGATCAGAATAATATATTTTTATCAGACTTTATTTCAAAATTTTTAGTTATTTTTATTGCCTCAATTTGTTTACTCTAATTTGGGGCTTCCATGTCATTATCTTTTTGATCATATCACCAAGATTTTCAGAACTGTAGAAAGAAACACTAATAAAATTATCATACACAAATGGTAATAAGATCTGTACTTTGAGTACACTTCCCTGCTTTTTGTTTGTTTGTTTGTTTATGTGTTGGTGAAAAATCAGTATTTATACCCAAATGAAGCACTTAAAATGAACCTTGGTGTCACAGTGGTTAAAATGCTTGACTGATATCTGAAAGGATGGCAGTTAGACTCCACTTACCATTTTGCAAGTAAAGGATGTGGCAGTGTGCTTCTTGTAAAGATTTGTAGTCTTGGGAGCTATACGGAACAGTCTTACAAGGTCCTATAGGGTCTCTATGAATCAAAAATGAATGATATGATAATGGAGCTTTACATTGCTTAAAATTATTTGCAGTATTTCCTGCATGCAATTTTGGTTAGTGGTAAAATTCTGTATTCGTTTATAAGCTTAATACAACATTTTGAATAGCATGAATTGTTATTCTATAAAATATTTCTGTCAGATAATTTCTTTTTTAGAGTTTATTTTATTTAAACAGCATTGTTGTTTTTGCTAAGTGATGTCATATGGATTCTAACTCATATCAACTCTGTATAGGAATTCTGAGTAATCACCGACATTTTGTTTCCCAGTACAGTGTTTATCCTACAGGACCATGATTTAATTAGTCCTTATTATATATTTCATGAGCTATAAAATGTCATGAATGTTCATAAAAAATAAAATAAAAACAACATAAGGTGTATACTTGACTGTAGCCACCAATTTATAGTTGGGACACTGCATCCAGTGGTAATAGCGCAAACAATAGTCTCTAAAATTGGATAAAACTCAATAATTGTGGGTAAAGGGGAAGTGGAGAACTTTATATTTCTAACGATGAAAAACATTTAATGAAAATCTATTCATCCAGCTCTATATCTGATTCTTGAAAAAGTATAATATTGTAGGACAATATTTGATATATAAAGTTTACTCAATGAGACTTAGTCTTCAAGGTCATGTGTCTGACGGCTTTGCAATATGCTGTTTTTGGCAGATAGGAACCAGTACTCTGGTACTAGAGCTTCATTAGCTTCCTCCACAAAGGGATGAATGCCCTTTCAGAAGAATTAAATGAAAAGTCAGATAAAACTAGGGCAGAAATTGCTGCCATGGATACAAAGCTGGACTCAGTACTATAGTTGCATATCTGAACAAATTGTTGTACAAAATTGCAGAAAAAGTGGGGGAAACTAGGAAGTGTAGCTGCCAAAAGAAAAGTATTCCAAGGACATATCATTGAACATGACCCCAGTTTAATTTAGCTCTCTTTCAGTCAAAGTCACCTTCACACCCTTCGCATGAAGACTTTGGCAATAAAAGAGACAGTGGGGATGGGGAATGCATCTGAATCATTCTCAAGACAATCAATAGTAATTTTTACAATATTTAAATAAGGAAAAAAATCGATACACCATATAGAGATATTTGAAAGCTTGTGTGGCTAAAAGAACAAAATGATAAAATTGATAAAAATTAAATTTAACCTGTCAGACTTAAAATATGAAGATAAAATAGTAAAGGTTTCACCAGAAAGGAGAGAGATAGATTCAAGCAATATATTGTAGTTCTTTAATATAAGCCCTTCCCAAATAAGAAAAGAGGACAACCTATGCTTAAAAAAACTCTGCAAGAAGTGAGCTAAATCCCTTACCTTTTCAAATTATAGAAGTTGTTATTAAACAGAACAGATTCAGATTTAAACATTACAAGTTGTTTTAAGTTTGTTGAATAAGTTTTAAAATGTACTGAAATGCCATGCAAAGAAATAAATATACTAAATGAGAACAACTAAATGTTAAAATACGTATATATGTTTATGTATAGAGCCAGGTAATGAAAATCATATGACATGTAAATTGCTATTATGTTATTCACTTAATTAAATATTACATGTATTAGTGTTTACCATTAGTTTGCAATATCTGGAATGCTATGGATAGTCACTGAACACTCCGAGTCACAAAGAAAACATGTCTTAGAGGAACAGGAACTCACAGGACAAAAATTGAAAAGATACCTAACATCGTTTCATTGTTGTTGTTTTGTTGTTGTTGTTAAATATTTGAAACTTTAGTGCAATAGGGAATTTAGTGACAATCTCATGTTTTTAAAATAAAATTTCAGATGAATGACCTATGTAGAAACAGTGACAATTAAGCTATCTTTTGATAAATAAATATATGTTCACCATATAGCATAGAATAGAATACTATCAAGAGGACATTTGTTTGAAAAGCCTTTGCAGTGTGAAACAGTACAGTGAATTCAGAGAGTAAGCAATATTTTTTACATATAGAATACTAATTGGAGCATCTTTACTGATATCATGGAGGATGGATTTAATTTAACTATACTTACAGTCATCTCTACCTCTTAGCAAGGAGCTCTGGTAGCATAGTGGTTACGAATTGAACTGTGAACTGCAAGGTCAGCAGTTTGAAACTACCAGCTGTTCCACAGGGAAAAGATGAGGCCTCTTTTGCTCCCTTAAAGATGTACAGCCTCGGAAACTCTGTACAGGGTCACTATGAAATGCTGTACAGGGTCATTGTGAGTTGGAACTGACTCCACGGCACATAACCACCACCACAAATCTAGGAAACAGTAGTATATGTATTATGTGAAAGCGTAAGTTATTTATCACATCCTTACAATACATTTACTTTCCTTAATCTATTTAAATTTTCCACATTGATGCATAGGAAACATAGTGCTGGCAGTGAATATTGGATATATCATGGGCTACTAGAAGAAAAACAAATCTGTTTTGGAAGAAGTCCAACTAAAATGCTTCTTAAAAGGAAGGGTGGTAAGACTTTGTGTCATATATTGAACATGTTATCAAAAGAGGCCAGTCCCTGGAAAAGGCTATCATGTCTAGTAAAGTGAAGGCTCAGTGAAAAAGAGGAAAACCTTCAACTTGATGGATTGAAGCAATGACTACAACAATGGGCTCAGTTGTGAGACTGCTGCAGAGGTAGGTAGCATTCCCTTCTGTTATACATGAGGTTGTTATGAGTCAAAAGCAACTTTATGACACCTAACAACAGTAACAGGAATCCTGGTGTGGTACTTCAGAGTAATACACTGGACCTTTAGGTCAGTTTGAACCACAAGGTTAGTGGTTCAAAACCATTAGCCTCTCCTCCAAAAACCTATACAGGGCCCTATGAGTCAGAATTGACTCAGCAGCAGTTAACAAGTACCAATAACCAAAACAACAACAACAACAACAACAACAGCCATATGTAGCTATTTAAATACACTCTAAATAAAAACCTGTTGCCACAAGTTGAGTCTGACTCAAAGCAACCCTACAATAAGTACAGAGTAGAACTAACTACCCCCATGTTGTTGTTGTTAAGTACCGTAGAGTCGGATTCCCATCAACAGAGACCCTATGTAGCATTTCCGAGGAGCAGCTGGTGAGCCTAAACCACCGACCTTGGGGTTCAAGCAGACTTTGCAGTTCAGAGCATTAACCAACAACGCCACACCAGGACTCCAACTACCCCTATAGGGTTCCCCAAACTGTAAGCGTTAAGGTAGTCAACTGTCATATCTTTTCCCCTATGAAGCAGCTGGTGAGTTTCAACCAGCACTTCAACCTGGTTCCAACTGGTTCAGCCATGATTGATTAAGAG
This sequence comes from Chrysochloris asiatica, assembly GCF_000296735.1. Lineage (NCBI taxonomy): Eukaryota > Metazoa > Chordata > Mammalia > Afrosoricida > Chrysochloridae > Chrysochloris > Chrysochloris asiatica. Next base: position 3,522,134 of record NW_006408581.1, on the reverse strand, counting down.
AAAAGTTGACAGCCCCACATTTTTATAATTTGAGTGAATTAGAATGAAAGACAGAATATGAAAAATTATGAGTGGATTCCTTGGAATGGGGGATTTTGAAGAGGTAGAGTGAGTTCTCTTAGGAGCCTGATGCTAATGATTGTATTATTGTCAGGACTGTGGAAAGCAACAGACATTCCAAGTGGTGTGCTTGGCCGCCATCTGTGAATAGGACACCACTGTTTCTGACCAACCTTGCTAATCAGGAGATTTGGTTGCTGTGTAACATGCATATTGCTCTTGTTTTCTAAGAGGGAGATTAAATTTTCAATAGCATATTGACCTATAATTTTTCCCATTTCGTTTACTGTTCTGGTTCATCCCCATTTCAAAATTTTGAGTCTGTCCTGCTTTTGCTTTCTTAGCCATTAGTGAATAAGGATGAAAATATTCTAAGCCCTGATTCCAACTACCAACTTCTGACTAGCAACTGAGGTCTTAATTACTGTGCCACCTGGGTTCCTATTTAAATATAGATTAAATAAATGCCAATCCCTCAGTTGGACTAGTCACATTTTCAAGTGCTCAAGAGTCACTTGTAGCTATCTTCTGCTGTATTTGATAGCTCAGATCTAGAATATTTCTCTTACCACTTAACTTTTACTGGCCATTGCTTCTCTAGAGCAGCAATGGCAGAGGGATCAGAGAGAGGTGATGGAGTTAAAAGTAAAGCTGGGAATTTATTCATGGGTAATATTATTCATGGCACTCACGCCATATTCAGGCATTATCCCCTTGGCAATGAGAAGCCACTAGAAGATTTAAAGTGGAAAACATAATGAAAGGATTTGTGTTTGAGAATTTGAAAGAGAGGATGTAATTTAATGAAGTCCTATGTGTCAGCTATTGTGTGTTTATAAGAGTATTCTTTAAACTGCCACTGACTTTACCTTATGTGTGTTCCTCTGTATACGTTAGTGTATTCTCCTTCCAAAGTAACCTTTACATTTTACTGCATTTATAATTTTTCTTTGCCTTAGTTCCTATTGCTGTTGTTGTTAAGTGCTGTCAAGTCAATTCTGACCCATAGTGACCCCATATAGGGTTTCCAAGGAGCAGCTGGTGAGCTTGAACTACCAACCTTGTAGTTCAGATTGCAGTCTGGTGCATTAGCCCACAGTGGCATATCAGAACTCCTAGCTCCTATTAGAATGTATTTTACATGAAAATATTAACCATGTTTACATTATCATTTTGTTTATGCTAATGTCTACAATGGTCAATACAAAATAAATAAGTTATTTTAAAGAAATCACACAGACTATAAATAAATGATCACAAGAACTACTACTTTCTATCATTTTTCAGACTGGGAAACTAAATTCTAAACAGACTAAATCTTAAAGAGGTCAATAATTGAGGCTAGAACTGCAGAGATCATATGCAAAACTGGTTACATTATAAGACTGTAAGGAGCTCTAGTAGCGTAGTGGTTATGCATCGGGCTGCGAATCTAAGGTCAGCGGTTCGAAACTACCAGCTGCTCTGCGGGAGAAAGATAAGGTTTTCTACTCCCGTAAAGATTTACACCCTCGGAAACCCTGTACAGGGTCGCTATGGGTCGGAACCGACTCGACGGCACTTAACAACAATTAGAGCATTAGTGATAAGAGACTCAGGAAGATAATCAGAGACTAATGTATTAGAATGGGTAATGATAAGAATGTGCAAATAGGGAAGATGGAAGGGCTGCATGAGATATTAAGAAGAAAAAGTTCATTAGGTCTTGTCTATCTAGTGAAATGGGGAAATGGTTGTAGAAAGACAAATGTCAATTATTAATAATCAATTTCTTTGTTGGATGATTTAAAGAGTAGAGATGCAATTAATAATTTCAATGATTAAAGGAAGGACAAACAAAATTTGTGAGGAACAGTTGTGAATATGTTCTGTTTGAGTTGTCTTTGGACATTCAGATAAAATAAATAAATAAATAAAAACTAAGTGATGAGAGAGGAGAGTTTAGTATATATTTAGTTAGAGGAAACATTTGGAAATTTTGGATTTGCAAGCAGTTTTATAAAAAGAAGTTAGTAATATCTTATACAGTGAACATTTGAGTGGAAAGAACAGAACAGACAGATAGAATATGGGGCAATATCCCTTCTACCCCTAAAAGAAAGTGAATAAGCAAACTCACTGCCGTAGAGTTGATTCTGACTCATAGAGAACCTATGAGACTAAATCTTTACAGGAGCAGTCTCATATTGCTCCCTCAGAGCCGTTGTGGACTTGAACTGCTGACCTTATGGTTAGCCGTTCAGTATTTATCCTACAGTGCCATCAGAGCTCCACAGTATTGAAGTTTAAGGCAAAGTAAAATGTCCTTATAATGAAATCTGAGAATTAATTGCCATAAGATGTAGATGAGAAATTATTAGGAAAGAAGAATTTCACTGCAGACAGTGTAAACTCAGAAAAATAGCAGGAAAAGTCAAGTATGGTGCCATCTTAATAAAGCAATTGAATTAGCTATTAAATGGAAGCTAATGATATTTACAGAGCATTTCAGCGATATGGTGACACTTTTACAATAAGTTGACAATGATGATTATGAGTTTTCATTTTGTACATATTGCAGCCTTGGAAAAGGAGTTTGGTGCATAATCAGGAGTTGGACAACTCACCTACAAACACACACAGGTCCACGTGCACGGGCATGCCCACGTGTACATACACAGACCCACATGTACACACACAGGCCCACATGCATGGGCATGCCCACGTGTACACACACAGGCCCACATGACAGGCATGCCCACGTGTACACACACAGGCCCACATGACAGGCATGCCCATGTATACACACATAGGCCCACGTGCACGGTCATACCCACGTGTACACACACAGGCCCACGTACACGGGCATGCCCACGATATAAGGATGTGAAAGAAATGGACAGAGACTATAGTTATTTTTTTTAAGAATATGATCTATTAAGAAAGGCAAAGAGTAGTAATATGAGTTTGAAGGGATGTGTATTTATGTTTTTGTGCAAAATTAACACTTTTAAAAAAAATAATAGAAAAAAGAGACAACAAAAACAGACTAATTTAATAAATCATGATCTTGATCAGGGTAAAAACATAAGGTAAGACAAGAAGTCATTCAGGGAAAAGCATTATGTCTGATTTTGTTACTGTTAAATGCTATTGGGTCAGTTCTGACTCATAGAGACACTGTAAAAGGCTTCCAAGGAGTGGCTAGTGGGTTTAAACTGTCAACCTTGTGGCTGGAAATCCATTGCTTATCCTATAGTGCCATACTAGGACTCGATATTTGAAGAGGAGTAGGGCTAATTCTAAAACAGAGAGAAACTATGAAGCTGAGTGTATCTGTACATAATTTTAAAACTTGTATTCCTAAAATAAAAAGTTCTAGGGGAAATAGAATATGATTTAGCCTTTCTCACTCTCTTCTTAAAATTGTTCTTCTAATTTCCAAGCACTTAATGTGTCTTCTAAGGAGCTCTGGTAGCGTAGTGGTTACGAATCGGGCTGCAAACCTTAAGGTCAGCGGTTCGAAACTACCAGCTGTTCCGCGGCAGAAAGATCAGGCTTTCTACTCCCGTAAAGATTTACACCCTCGGAAACCCTGTACAGGGTCGCTATGGGTCGAAACCGACTCGACGGCACTTAACAACAACAAAGGAGCTCTGGTAGCATAGTGGTTACGAATCAGGCTGTGAGCCCCAAGGTCAGCAGTTCGAAACTACCAGCCGCTCCGCGGGAGAAAACTACCAGGCGGTCTGCTCCCGTAAAGATTTACTGCCTCGGAAACCCTGTGTAGGGTCGCTATGAGTCGGAACTGACTCCAAGGCACATAACAACAACAATGTGTCTTCTGTTTCCCAAAACATTCAGACAACACATAAATATGTGCAGATAAATAAGGAGCTTTCTTTCCACCCTACAAACAACCCTAAGAAGGGGCATGGGTATGTGTTGTGTAGTGAATGAACTAATGTGTCTTCTAGCCATAGTCTGAAACTCCCACCAAACAATATTTTTGCCTCACTGGGTGTGGGTAAGAGAGGTGTGATACTGATATCTGCCCTACTGGGTGTGAGTGAGAGAAGATACTGATAAGATGATTCATATGTTAATACAGTTCATTGTTATTGTAACAACTTGAAACTCTAGCATGGGCTTAAAAAATGAGTCATTGGAGCTCTGGTAGCATAGTGGTTATGAATTGGGCTGTAAACCTCAAGGTCAGCAGTTGGAAACTACCAGCTGTTCCACTGGAGAAAGATGAGGTTTTCTTCTCCTGTAAAGATTTATAGCCTCAGAAACCCTGTACAAGGTTGCTATGAGTTGGAACTGATTCCATGGCATATAACCACCACCACCACCAGAAACAGAGGGAGGATCTAACTACCATCAAAGAAGAAAAACCAGACAGAAAGCATGTCCTTTCAAACTAAAGATCCCTGAGCATTAAACCTCCTGGACCCCGGGGTAGAAAGCTGTAGTATCGCAGGAGTAGCAAAGAAGCAGCCACAGGAGAAACAAAAACTAAAGTACAAGACAAAGCAGTGAACTTCTCAGCTTTTTTTTTTTTGCTAGAAAATCTCCAAATGTCTAACAGCTGGAAATGGCACAATTCTATTAGGCTGCTGTTGTTTTTCATATTATAGTATAAAAATGTGGCATTGGACTTCTAACTATAGCATAATTAAAAAAAAATGTTCATTTAAAGTCTCCAATTAAAGATCATATAATGTAAATTAATTTGGGCTTGGGCAAGTACTATCAGGTTTAGTAAATGACTTCTATTTTTATGTTTCCTTTTCTGTCAAGTATTGAACACATGATGAATGACCTCTTGCATCAGAACTGTATCTACAAGGCAGTTAGGAAAGTTATTTTCACTCAAATATATTTTTATGTACCTCAAATAGCACGTCTATATTCAGATATTTGCACATCGTTTATTAAGAATTGGCAATTTAAAAACACAGTTCTATAGACCTTGTGATACAGTATAGAGGTTAATTTGTAAAATTAAAGATAAAATTTCCTGAGGAGAAAAATATGTATATTTGTTTTATAATGGATAATCAATAAGATTTTGTTTTTTAAATCCATTACAAGCTGACCTCTATCAGAGAACAGAATAGAGCACTAGAGCCCCCTAGTGGACTCGACCTGTCACTGGCTGTGTTCCCCTGCAAACAGTCTGTAATCACATTTTTAAATCATAACAAGGGAACATGAGGTAATAAGGAAGTAGAGTTATAAATACTACAAAATGCAAAAGAAGACATTAAATGGAAAGCAGAGCAAGCCTGAAAAATTATTTACGTTAACCTGTGTGCAATAGAAGCAGTGTTTATGTTCGTGCTTGTGTGTGTGTGTGTGTGTGTGTGTGTGTGTGTTTGCAGCTTTGGCTGGGTCGTGGCTAACAACCCGAATCACGTTATTCTTATAAGAGAAATGGAGCCAGTCTTGACATAAACCACAGGTAAAAGATTTTTAAGTATGTCCAGGAAAATATATCCTTTTATCTTAACGCAAAATTAGAATTCCTCAAAAGAGTGAAAAACAGAATTTAAGAAGAAATGAAAATGGCAATTCATAAATAATTATTTGTCAACTATCTAGTTACTATTCATTTATTATTTGCAGTAATTTAATTTTTTTACTATGAACTCTCTAATATTCACAAATTGCAACACAAAATGTAACTTTCAGTTACATCTGTTATTAGCTAAAACACAATTTTCCTGTAAGATTATATACATATCTATATCTGTATGTATATGAATAAGAAAATGTAGGAAGTAAGAAAATGTTTAATTCAGTTAAATGTGCATGTGTTGAATACTACTCTGTGTAAGTGACTTAATTTCCTGCTACGTGCTTCTTCTATAGTACTTCATCTGCAGATTGCGTTCCTTTGGCTAGAATTGAATAAATATCATTCTTAGATATATAGAATATGTATAAATAATGATCTTTATCTAACTATAGCAAATTATTTAAGCTTAATTATTCATTCTGGGTACAGAAAGATTAACACAAAGAAAGGGAGCATTTGGCCATTTTTGATCACAGAAATATACATTTTATTTGTAAGAAGTTGGTATGTAAATATAACATATAATAAAAATCTTACAGATTTACTATAATTTTATTCAGTACTTTCTATTTTGGGTATTTAAATGCATCTAAATTTATTTATCTATACTTGGAGTCATGGTATGGCATTGAAGGATAAACTCTGGATTGCTAACCACACGATTGGCTGTTCAAAGCTTCTAGCCACTATTCAGAAACACTGTATAAGGTCACTGTTGGTCAGAAATGACTGGGTGGCACTTAACAACATCTATATCTAAGTAATACTTTATTTCCTCTAGTTGATTCTGACTGAGAGTCACAGTCGAACACCGATTAGAACTGTTCCGTGGATTCCCGATCCTATACATCTTTATGGAACCGGACTGCCTCACCATACTCCTGTGTAGTGGCTGCTGGATTTGAATCTCTGAACCTCCAATTAGCAATCCAACTTTCAATCCACAGAGTCTCCAGGGCTTGATTAACCTTTTATGATTAATAATAAAAATATTAATTTAGGCCTACTTATAAGTGACTTTTAATCTATAAAGTATTGTAAGTAATAATGTATTTTATTGTAGTTTTTCATAGAAGTTCCAGGAATTCATAGGAGAGACTGGGTGAACCTGAGACTATGATCCTCGACCACCCTGGAATGGAGTCTGGAATGGAACCAACTCTCCTGGACCAGTTTTCAGGCAAGCAAGAGTAAGTTATTTAGGGGAAACTGCAAGACTAATAGGGTATGCTCATCATAGAATGATCAGCCATTGAAGATCGGAAGGGCAACATTTACTTAGGGATAGTGTTCTGAAGAGTTGGAAAGGTGGGTGACATGTCAATACGATCCACAAGGATGAAGTGGAGTAACTGCTGTTATATGGAGGTGATTGCAATCATAGAGATGAAACAAAATGTATAAATTTTGGAATGTAAAACTGATGATCTGCTTTGTGTACTTTCACTCAATTCACAATAAAATGTTTCCAAAAAAAAAAAAAAACCCAAAAAACTCAGAGAATGACTCAGAACAGCCTATGATATGCAAATGGCACAACCTTACTTGATGAAAGTGAAGAGGTCTTTAGGCACCTGCTTAAGGAGAACAAAGAATACAGCCTTCAAAAGGGATTGCAACTAAATGTAAAGCAAACAAAAATCCTCACAACTGGACTAATAAATAATATGATGAACAGAGAAAAGTTTAAAATTGTCAAGGATTTCCTTTTATTTGGATCCACAATTAATGATCATTGAAATAGCAGTCAAGAAATAAAAGGACACATTCCATGGAGCAAATCTGCTGCAAAAGATGTCTTGAAAGTGTTAAGAAGGAAAGATGTTACCTTGAGGTTTAAGGTGTTTCTAACAAAAGCCAGGGTATTTTCAATTCCTTCATATACTGTGGAGTCCTGGTGTGGCACTGTGGCATAAACTGCTAACTGCAAGTTTGGTGGATCATTCCCACCAGTTGCTCCTGGGGACCTTACACAGGATCACTATGAGTAAGAACCAACTCTATGGCACTTAACAAGAACAGCATATGCTTATGAAAGCTGGACAATGAATAAAGAAAACTGAAGTATAATAGATGCTTTTGAATTGTGGTGATAATGAATAACATAGAAAGTCCTTTTGAATTCCAGAAAAGCAGATAATTCTGTATCAGAAGAATTACAACCAAAATGTTCTTTGGGATCAAGGATGGTGAGACTTCATCTCATGTACTTTGGACATGTTATTAGAAAGGACAGTCTGTGTAAAAGGACAACATGCTTAGTAAAGTAGAAGGTCACAGAAAAAGAAGATGTTTAACGAGACAAAGTAGCTGCTGCAATGAATGATATGTAACAACATTGTGTTATGGTGCAGTACTGATGAGAGTTTCAGTTTTGTGTGCATTGCATCACTATGCTTTGGATCTGACTGGATGACAACGAATAACAACAACACTAATTTGAGGAATCACTTTAATATAGGACGATTTTCTAAAATTACAATTGTAATAGAATGACAAACAAAGAAGAGTGAAATTATCAAGGATTTCCTTTTATTTGGATCCACATTTTTTTTTTTTGTATACTTGCTGTTTATGTTAAGTGCAGTCAAACAGCTGGTAGGTTTGAACTGCTGACCTTTTGATTAGCAGTCCAGTAATGATTATACAATGCCACACCATGACAGAAGAACATATATTTTTATTTTTACAAATACAAATACTCTAAAAATTTCAAAAGTCTTATAGCATAGCATTTCTATCTGTTAGTTTGTTGCACTGTGGTGGCTTGTGTGTTGTTGTGATACTAGAAGCTATGCCACCAATATTTCAAATGCTTCAAGGTTATCAGTCAAAGGCAGGTTTTAGTGAAGCTTCCACTGGGAATGGGAAAAACATTGGAATTGTCAATGATTTTATTTTACTTGGATCCATAATTAATGCCCTGGAAAGCAGGAGTCAAGAAATAAACAAACATATTCCCCTGGGTAAATCTGCTGCAAAAGACCTCTGCACAGTTTTGTAGAGCAAAGATGTCACTTTGAGGAATAAGGTGTGCCAACCCAAGCCATAGTCATAAGGAGCTCTGGAATCAGGCTGTGAACCGCAAGTCAGCAGTTCGAAACTACCACCTGTTCCGTGGGATAAAGAAGAGGGTCTTTATGCTCCCGGAAAGATTTATAGCCTTGGAAACCCTGTACAGGGTCACTGAGTCATAACTGACTCCGCAGCACACAGCCACCACCCTTCCCCCGCCTACCCCGAAGCCATGGCATTCCTTCAATCTGCTCATATGCATTCAAATCTGGACAATTATTAAGGAAGATTGAAGAAGGACTGATTAATTTGAATTGTGATGTTGTCAAAGAATATTGACAGGGACTTTCAAAAGAAAGAACATATTTTGAAAGAAGTACACCTGGATTGCTCATTAGAAGCAACAGGGGCATGACTTAGTATTTTGTACTTTGGGCATGTAATCAGGAGGGATATAAAGTGTGGTGGTGGTGGTGGGATTGCGGTGGATTTGTTTCTGACTCATAGTGACTGGATACAGTGTTTCTTTACTGGAGCAGAACAGCTGGTAGTTTTGAACTGCTAGGGGCAGAGGAAAAGGAGCCCCTGAATGAGACTGACTCACGCAGTGACTGTGAAAACAGGCTCAAACATGGCAACAGTTCTGAGCATGGCACTGTTTCCTGTTGCTGCCATAGGGTAGCTATGAGTCAGAACTGACTAGATGGCGCTTAACAACTTCAATGTAGCCTTGCATTTAATTCATATTTATATTTATATTCATATTCATAATTATATTTAGAGGAGCTCTGGTGCATAGTGGATTATAAACTGATCTGTTAATCTCAAAGTAAGCATTTCAAATCTACCTCATCACTCCACAGGAGAAAGATGCGGCTTTCTGCTCCATAAAGGTTTCGTCTCAAAATCCTATACAGGGTCACTATGAATCAGAACCAACTCCACGGCACAAAACCACCACTGCCACTATATTTATATTTATATTTATATGTTGTGTTTCCTAAGTGAGTTGAGTTGATTCTGACTGATAACAACCCTGAGCAGGGTTTCCAAGGAGCAGATGGTAGGTTTGAACTGCTGACCTTGTGGTTCATATTTATATAAGAGTCTTATGTTTATATTGTTGTTGTTGTTAGGTGCCATCGAATTGGTACCAACTCATAGCGACCCTATGCACAACAGAATGAAACACTGGCCAATCCTGGGCCAATCTCACAATTGTTGGCACTCTGGAGCCCATTGATGCTGCCACTTTTCCAATACATCTTGCTGGAGGGCGTACTCTTTTTCTCTGACCATCCACCTTACTAAACATGTTATCCTTCTCCAGAGACTGCTCTCTCCTGAAAATATGTCCAAAGTATGAGTGATGAAGCTTGGCCATCCTGGCCTCCGAGGAGCATGCTTGGCTGCACTCTTCCAACACAGATCTGTTTATTCTTTTGGCACCCATGGCACTTTCAATAATCTCCTCCAACACTATAACTCAAAGGCATCAATTCTTCTACAGTCTTCCTTATTCGCTGTCCAGATTTCACATGCATATGAGGTTATTGAAAATACCATGGCTTGGGTTAGGCACACCTTAGGCCTCAAGCTGACATCTTTGCTCTTCAACACTTTAAAAAGGTCTTGTGCAGCAGATTTGCCTAATGCAATACGTTATTTGATTTCTTGACTGTTGTTTTGTTGAGAGTTCACAGTTGATCCAAGAAGAATGAAGTCCTTGACAACTTCAATCTTTTCTCCATTGATAAGAATGTTGTTTATTGGTCCAGTGGTGAGGATTTTTGTTTTCTTTACATTGAGATATAATCCATACCGAAGACTGTGCTCTTTGATCTTCATCAGTAAATATTTTATGTCCTCTTCACTTTCAGCAAGCAAGGTTGTATCATCAGCATATTGCAGGTTGTTAATGAGTCTTCCTCCAATCCTGATGCTATGTTTTTCATCATATAACCCAGTTTCTTGGATTATTTGCTCAGCATACAGGTTGAAAAGTATGGTGAAAGAATACAACCCTGTTGGACACCTTTCTTAATTGTAAAACATTCAGTGTTCCCATGTTCTGTTCAAATAACTGCCTCTTGGTCCAGGTACAGATTCTTCATGAACACAATTTAGTGTTCCGGAATACTCATACTTTGCAATGTTGTCTGTATCTTGTCAGGATCCACACAATTGAAAGCCTTTGTGTAGTCAATAAAGCACAGGTAAACATCTTTCTGGTATTATCTGCTTTCAGCCAAGATCCATCGGACATCAGCAATGATATTTCTTGTTCTATGTATTTTTAGGAGTTCTGGTGTGGCCCTGTTGAGTAAGCACTGCATTGCTAACAAAAAGTTTGTGGGTTCAAATCCATGAGTCTCTTCTCAGAAACCTTGTACAGGTTTGTTATGAATCAGAACTGACTCAACAGCACTTAATGACACGTTTCTAATTACACTTTAAATACAAAAGCATCCCCCATAAAAATAAATGAAAGAAAACAGAAAAGCAGTTTATAAGTGTTGTTCCTGGATAAGTGTTAATGGGACTCTCCTTAAATAGTCTAGAATGGCCAAAACCTTAGCAATTTCTCAGTATTCAAATTAGATTACATTTATTGTACACTAAATACGTGATATTATAATAAACTTAAGTGAATAAAAGTAAGTTAATTTAGTTGCCATATAATTACCTTAGCAAGGAAAACAGCAAATGTGTTGTATAACACTAATTAATACATTAAACTTGCAAAGGATTTGAAACATAAACTGGTGTTTAACAAAACAAGCATAGTAAGTTGATTGACGATCAATTAATTACAAATTAGAATATAAATTTGCATTCATTTTACTATTATGGCAGTTATCTAGAGATTACGAATTGAAATGCTTTAAACTTTTATTTTCAAAGTATACTACTTTATGGATAGTCTTAATTTTCATAACTGTATATGATAATAAAAGGTATACATGTTATGCAATAGATTAAGAAATTAAAGGATTAATATTTTAATCCCTTGGATTTATTAATTGATGGAATACAAATAGAAAAATTTCAACAAAATGATGCAGTACTGAAGGCACTTATTCATCTATGCCAAGAAATCTGGAAGACAGCTACTTGGGCAACTGATTAGAAGAGATTCATATTTGTGCCAATTCCAAAGAGAGGTGATCCAATGGAATGCAGTAATAACCAGACAATAATATCATTACCCCATTTAAATAAAATTGAACTAAAGGTAATTTGTAAATGGCTGTAAAAGTACCTTGACAGGGAACTGTCCAAGGTTCCTGGCTGTATTCAAACAAGGACATGCAAAGAGGTATATCACTGCTGACATTATGTAAATCGTAGCTGAAGCTTTATTGACTATGCAAACGCTTTTGATTATGTGGATCAAGGCAAGTTATGGACAACATTGTGAAGTATGAGTATTACAGAGCATTTCATTGTACTCATGAGGAACCTGAACATAAGCCAAGAGACAGTCCTTGAAACAGAACAAGAGGACATTGAATACTTTAAAGTCAGGAAAGTGGGCACCAGGGTATATTCTTTCTCCATACTTATTCAGTCTGTATGGTGAGCAAGTAATCCAAGAAATTGGCTTAAATGAAGATGAACCTGGTATAGGATTGGAGGAAGAATCATAACAGCCTGCGATATGCAGATGATACAACCTTGCTTGCTGAATGTAAAGAGATCTTAAAATACTTACTGATGAAGATCAAAAACCACAGCCTTCCTTATGGGTTGCACCTCATTGTAAAGAAAACGAAAATCCTAATCACTGGACTAATAAATAATATCCTGATAAATAGAGAAAATTTTGAGCTGTCAAGGACATCATTTTACTTGAATCCACTATCAACACTCATGGAAGCAGCAATCAAGAAATCACATGACATATTGCATTAGTCAAATCTACTGCACAGGACCTCTTTCAAGTGTTCAAGAACAAAGATGTCACTTTGAGCTACTGTGGTGTGTTTGATCCAAGCCATGATATTGTGAAAGGTGGAAAATTAATAAGGAAGACCATATTGAATTGATGCATTTGAATTATGGTATTAGAGAAGAATATTAAAAGTACCATGGACTACTAGAAGAACAAGCAAATCCTTGATGGAAAAAGTAAAGGCAGAATACTCCTTAGAAGCCAGAATGGTGAGACTTTGTCTTTCATATGTAAGACATGCTATCATTAAGGAATAGACCCTGGGGAAGGACAGCATGCTTCATAAATTGGAAAGTCAGCAAAAAAGAGGAAGACCCCCAATGAGATGGATTGACATGGTAGAAGCCACAAGGGCTCAAGCTTAACTGCAATAATGAGGGTGGTGGAGAATCATGTAGTGTTTCATTCTTTTGTTCATAAAGTTTCTATGAGTCAGAACATAATTGATAGCATTAACAACACTCATTGAAACCCTGCATAGGCATTCGAAGGAGTGGCTGGTGAGATTGATCCACCAACCTTGTGGTTCAAACCGACCTTGCAGTCCAGTGCTTTATCTCACAGTGCCATAATACGTAGATAAGTAGATTGTATAACACTCTTTATTCTTAAGGAAGGATGCTTTATTAGCTTATGTTTCTAAAATTTGGAAACATTTAAGTTTCAATGAGAATGAAAATAGATAAATTTCTCTGCCTAATGTGATCCAACTTGAAAACTTTTCCTATTCCCACATCTGTTCTAACTAAATCAAAGTTAGCTATGTATGACCTTAATTTTCACACAAATTGTCTATATCTGCAATTACTCAGTACTAACAACTGCTCACACAGTCATATGCCTTTGTATAAAGACCTTCTGGTATTTAAAATACTGATGGCATGGTTTCCAGTTTCACAGCAACACACAAGCCATAAAAGTACAACCAACTAAATGTGGCAATACTCATTATTCTGATATTAAGATATTTAGAAAAAAAGGACAATAAGAGGGAATTAACATATATTGAGGTTTTACTGCCTTTTAGTACTTTTAAAGATTTTACATAACCTTCATTAAAAAAAAAAATCTGTTCTACAAACTATTGAGCATATGCAGGGTTATAGAATTTACCTACATTTTAAAGTTGTTGTTGTTGTTATGTGCCGTGGAGATCGGTTCCAACTCATAGCGACCCTGTACAGGGTTACCAACGCTGTAAATCTTTACCGGAGCAGAAAGCCTCATCTTTCTCCCGTGGAACAGCTGGTAGTTTCGAACTGCTGACCTTGCGGTTCGCAGCCCGATTCATAACCACTACGTTACCAGAGCTTCTTATATTTTAAAGTAGATATACTGTAGCGTAGTGGTTACAAATCGTGCTGTGAACCGCAAGGTCAGCAGTTCGAAACTACCAGCGGTTCCGCAGGAGAAAGATGAGGTGTTCTGCTCCCGTAAAGATTTACAACCTTAGAAACCCTGTGCAGGGTCGCTACGAGTCGGAACCGACTCCACGGCACTTAACAACAACAACAACAACAACATACTGTAATTCAGAGATTAAGTAACTTGATTAAGTCGCATATTAGTAACAGGAAAAGACAAACTAGTAAATGAAGTCTGTCTTATTCTAAAACTTACGGTTGTTTTATTCTACTACATTTTTAACCTTCCTAATACTTATTTCAAATATTGAAGATATGATAGTATTTGCAGTAGATAATTTGTAGTACCTCCTATCTCAGGAGGAGAAAACAAACAAACAAAAAAACAATAATATATATCATCAGACATATACATTATTGTTGGTATTGGTGATGTATTGTGGAGTTGGTTCCAACTTATAGTGACACTGTACAAGCTTTCCAAGGCTGTAAATCTTTATGGGAGCAGAACTCCTCATCTTTTTCCCACGGAATAGCTGGTAGTTTTGATCTGCTGACCTTGAGGTTGGCAGCTCAATTCGTAACCACTATGCTATCAGAGCTCTTTGTTGTTGTTGTTGTCAGGTGCCATCGAGTCAGAACCGACTCATAGCGATCCCAGGCACAGCAGAACAAAACAATGTCCGATCCTGGACCAACCTCACTACAGCTGCCACACTTGAGTCCATCAATGATGTCACCTGGCCAATCCATTTCTTTAGGGGTCTTCCTCTTTTTCTCTGACCCTCCACCTTACCCA
>NW_006408581.1:3493539-3505998 GCF_000296735.1 Chrysochloris asiatica | reverse complement strand
ACAATGACTCTGTGTATTCCTTCCATCTTTTCTTGATGCATTCTGCATCATCCAATAATTTGCCCAGTGAATCAGAGTTCTTTAGGTGCCATCAAGTCAGTTTCAATTCATAGTAATCTTATGCACAACAGCAAGAAACATTACCTGGTCCTGCACTATTTGCACAATCTTAGTTATACTTGAGCCCATCACTGCTGCCAATGTGCCACTCCATCTTACTGGAGTTCTTCCTCTTTTTTGCTAACCCTCCACCTTATGAAGTCGTTGCTCTGCTCCAGTGACTGGTCCCTCCTGATAATATGCCTGAAGCATGAGACGAAGTCTTGCCATTTGTCTTCTAAGGAGCATTCTGCCTGTACTTCTTCTAGCATAGGCTTGTTTGTTCTTTTCACAGTCTATGGTACTTTAATATGCTTATTAAAGAATATTATTCAACAGTTCTTCTATGGTCTTCCTTATTAATTATCCAAATTTTGCATGCATTTGAGACTATTAGAGATACTATGGCTCAGGTAAGAATACCTAAGTCCTCAAACTTACATCTTTGTTCTTGAACACTTTAAAGTGTTTTATACAGTAGATTTGCAAAATACAATATATTGTTTGATTTATCAATTGCTGCTTCCAACAGTGTTGATGGTGGATCTGAGAAAATTGAAGTCTTTGACAAATTCAATCTTTTCTCCATTTATTTATAAATGTTATTGATCCAGTGGTGAGGATTTTTGTTTTCTTAACATTAAAGTTGAACCCATACCGAAGGTTATGGTCTTTGGACTTTGTCAGTAAGTACTTCAAATCCTCTTTGCTTTCAACAAGCAAAGTTGTATTATCTGCAAGGTTGTTAACATGTCTTTCTCTAATCCTGATGCTATTTATCCTTTGTATAATCTAGTTTCTTGGATTATTTGCACACTATACAGATTGAATAAGTATGGTGAAAGAATACAGCCCAGGCACACATTTTTCCTGATTTTAGACTATTCAGTGTCTTCTTGCTGTTTGAAAAAAAGCCTCTTGGTCTATGTACAGGTTCCTCATAAGTATAATTAGGTGTTCGAGAACACTCATTCTCCATATGTTGTTCATAGCTTTTCATGACCCACACAGAAAGCTACTGCATAGTTAGTAAAGCACAGGTAATATCTTTCTGGTGTTCTCTATTTTCTGCCAAGACCCATAAGACATCAGCAATTATACCTAATCCCATGTCCTTGTCTGAACTTGACTTGAGTGTCTGGCAGCTCCCTGTCAATGTCCTGTTGCAACCATTTTTGAATTATGTTTAGTAAAATTTTACTTACATGTGATATTATTGACATTGTTCAATGTTTCTGGATTCCCTTGGGTCATCTCTATTTAGAATGGACACAAATATGCATATTTTGAATACAGATAGGTTGTTGTTAAGTACTGTCAAGTCAGTTCCAACTCATAGTGACCCTGTATAGGGTTTCTGAGGAGTAGCTGGTGAGCTTGAACTGCTGACCTTGTAGTTCAAACTGACCTTGCAGTCTAGCACATTAACCCACAGCACTACACCAGGACTCCAATATATATATGATGTTGTTTTTGTTATGTGCTGTGGAGTCAATTCCAACTCATAGTGACCCTGCATAGGGTTTCCGAGGCTGTATATCTTTATGGGAGCAGAAATCCTTACCTTTCTCTTGCGGAACAGCTGGTAGTTTGGAACTGGTGACCATGAGATTAGCAGCCTGATTCATAACCACTACACTACCAGAGCTCCTTAATAGATGTGTTGAATGTAACTTCTTTATGTGACATTTACCTTTGGTTCTTTGGAAAATAATTTGAGTTATTTCCCCTCAAGTCTTGACTTTTCTACCACTAAGGGATTGTCAACTGTATCCAGGTTGATTGACACTCTCTAGGTAAACTGTAAACCACTTGGTTTCATACATTGTGTCCCCCCATGGCTACAGCCTAACTTATGATTGCTATACCCCTTGTAGCCACTGGTCAATATAGCATTCAAATGAAGTGATTATAGATTATGCAAAGGAAGTGACTCTAGCCTACTATGCAGGTGAAGTATATGATCAATACCAGGAGGTGATCGGTTAGTTTGTGGCCCTGGTGAAAAAGACATACCTTGAAACTGCATGTATTTGAAGACAAACCCACAGAGTATTTTGACACAAAGAGCTGGAAGTGAAACAACAGAAGAACCCAAACAAAAAAGCATCTAGAGAAAGGAACTAAGGAACCTTCTTAAAAGAAGTGCCACATGGATCAAGGGTTTTAACACTGAAAACTAAGAAGAGGACCGACGGGAACCAACACAGAACCAGCAGCAATAGACCCAGAGGAGTGCTATGGGAGAGTTGGTGGTGACAGATAATAGGGGCAACAAGAGCCTATCTTAAAGATGCTGAGAGGTAGATTTCCTCATGGGGCAGAGACGAGTCCTCTTCTGAGAAGGCTGAAAGAGCTATCCTGCATTGAAGAAGAGAGTTTTTACTTACATGCTTAACACGTAATATTATGTAGCCTGTGATCTGGCTCCCAAGTTATACCCTGTTGCTTTCTTCATATATCACTTAACTGTAAATATGGTCTGTGAGTTGTGTGTGATTCTTGTAGTGGATTATTACACTTAGCAGAGAAGTAGAGCATGCCGTATGGCAGATAGCTCATGTCACTTTGTGAAACATTTGGAGACTGGGGGTATATCTGACCTGTATCTCATACAGACCAGCCTTGAGCTAATTTTGACTTTCTTTATCCCCACTCAAATCATACAAACTCTGATGCAGTTACTACTCCCACTATTCTGTATTTTATCTTCTTATCTCCTAATTGTTTTTGTTATTGTTAAGTGCCGTTGAGTAGGTTCCGACCTGTAGCGACCCTTTATAGGGTTTCCAAGGAGCGACTGGTGAGCTTGAACCGCTGACCTTGCAGTTCAAACGGCTTTACAGTCTGGCACATTAACCCACAGCACCACACTAAATACTGAAGGTCTGGGAAAAAAATTATATCTATATCTCTCTATATAGCTATAAAGAGATATAGAGAGATATACCTTTTATTATTCAACTTAGTTTTAAGCACATAGCTAGTTTTTGACATAAATGTGTTTGTTGTTTGTTTTTACACTCCCTCTGTTTTTCTTCTTTTTGGGGGGTGGCGTGGGGGGTGTGGAGATGTACACAAAAACACTCAGGAATATATAATAATTTAAACAACCAAAGGACACAGCCTGCCTCCTGGCTGCCAGCGCTCAATCACTCTCTTTCCACGAATCTAGAGTCCTCAGCTCCTCCCTCTCTCCATGTCCTCATCTCTGGTGTCACTGCTTCTCTGGATAGGGTCCCACAGCCAGTTTGTGCTCTTCTCCCTTGATGGTCCTAGGGTCCTCTGTTTCTGGACTGTAAGATTAACTGTATACAGTCCCCTGTTTTTGTTACAAAATTTCTACCTTTATAGTTGTGACAGTCACAATTAGTCATAACAATTACTCATAAGAATCTTAAATCTCTTTTCACCAAAAGGTCTGATAATATTTGAAAAAAAAAAAAGTTAATGTTATTGTTATTGTGTAAGAGCCCTGTAGTTGGTTCTGACTCACAATGACCCTGTATAGGGTTTTGAGGTTTTATATCTTGAGGGAAGTAGAAAGCCTCAACTTTTTCCCACGGAGAGGCTAGCGGAATCAAATCATGGATCTTGTGGTTCACAGACCAGTGTTAATCATATGGCTTTTGTTGTTGTTGTTAAGCACCATACATTCAGGTTCCAACCCATAGCAACCCTGTATAGGGTTTCCTAGGAGCAACTGGTGAGTTTGACTCGCTGGCCTTGTGGTTCAAGCAGACTTTGCAGTCTAACGCATTAACCAACAATGCCGCACCAAGACTCCTTATCATACGGAGCCTCTTCTAATTTCTGGGAAAGCAAACAACAGCAATTAACAATAATAAAGTACACTGGACTGATATAAGGAAGTGCTGATACTAAATTGCATAATGCGGAGTTTCATTCTTTATATGGTGCCTTAGTACAAAGAATTCCTATCTGAAATGTGGTCTAATTACGTATTTTTAAAACGAACACAACAAATTCCAGTAACTACAGTTAAAAATTAAATGAAATTGAAAAAGTAAGTAGGATAAGTAGGTTTAGATTTTTTTAAAATTGGTGAAAAGATTTCACAATCTTTTAATTAAACTTTTTGTACAAAAATTTTGAAGTTCCTTGTATTTTTAATGTGTTTCCTGCCAAACATAGCTTATAAAAGATTTCTATGTATGTTCACACCATCGACTATAGGATTTACAGTTTAATAAACTGCCAAATCACTTGATTGATATTATGTTTTATATAATACATTCTAAATTTCCAAATTTCATGACTTTGAGCACATCTGCAAAAATGCTTCAGAAAATTTTATCTCAGAATGTAAAAGAAAGAAAAAAGCAAGGAAAACAGATAATTGACAATAATTGCACTGATATATTTCACATCTCTCATTGATTGCCATTTGGGAAATTCAAATGGAATTTCATACCAATCATTGCCATATAAGTGAAAATTTCATCACAGCTTTGATTCAAGGTACAGACTTGAGCAGATCTGTTATTTTCTGTAGATTTTAACCAGGTGCTAAGTACAACCAGTTGAGTAAGGATTAGAGACCTAATCTAGGACAGGCAGCATGGGCTCTCAGTAATTTATTATCTGAATGGAGAAGGCAGGGTAGGCCAGACAATTTTGTTCGTTGAGGATTTTAAAGTAGTTGACAAAATAAACTGATCCAATAGTGCTCTTCCTACACAAGACGGAAAGTAGTCTCTGGGATATTATTCCTAGTTATATAAAGTTGAAAATGATTCTCACACCTTTTGAAAATGGTGTTGCTATCTCTTATATAGGTTTAATAAATTTTTCTAGGGCTTACTGTGGATTATCCTTCAGCATCACTTCCAGCATTCTTCTAGTGTTTACAAAGTTAAACATTCTATTTCTCAGGTATTCTTGCAGCTAAAGACCTTGGTGAGAGCTAAATTCAGCCAATTATATTGAAAAGATAAAGCAAAAGAAAGGCCATCTTCCTGACATTTTGTTTGTTACTGTGGTAAGCATGATCCTAAGAAGTTGAATTTCTATGAACTAGAATTCAGTGTTCAACCACTTACTTTGTTGCTATGACAGCTGTTGCCATACTAAAGATCTGGGGATCAAGAAACAGCTTCAGGGCAATAACAGCAGCACTTTCTTGATCCCAAATCATGATTACAACAGTGTATGTTTAATGTTTTAATTTACATGAACAAAACCTCATTATTTCTTAAATTCATTTTATGAGTTTCAACAAATGCCTGAAGTTGTATAATGTCACCACAATCAATATAGTACAGCTCCATGTACTGATATTCTATTAGTGCGACAACAAATTATCAACAACTTAAGGTCTTAAAACAGCACCCATGTTTCAACTCATAGTTCTGAAGTTTAAAAGGCTGACACTGAGTTATATACTCAGTTTAAGATCTTATAAAGCCAAAAGCAAGCTGTTGAACAGCTTGGACACTTATCTTGAAACACTTACAGGTAGAATCGGCTTCCAGGCTCATTCAGTTACTAAAATTCAGTTACTTCCACTGTAATATTGAACTCCCTGTTTCCCCTCTGGCTGTTAGTCAATGGTAGGTTCTCAGCATTTAGAGACTTCCCAGCTTCCTTGGCTTGTGTCTTCCTCCATATTTAAGCCAGCAGTGACTCATCAAAACTTACTAGCTGTTTGAGTCTCTCTAATCTTTTCTTCTGCATTTTAGCTTCATGTGATTACATTGGTTCCACCCAGATGAGCTAGGGGTCCAAAACAAGGAATTCAGCCTATCCAGTTTTTTCCTGTTTTCTCAAACTTGTCTGATACTTTTGCTTTCAGACTCCACATTATCCTTCTAGGAATTTAAGTTAACAGTTGAAAATGTTTTGGGATCAGCTTTATCTATCTAGGCAAGCATAGCAGTCCAATAATGTGTTTTGAATTTAGCAGTCCAACAGTGTGTTTTGAATTGACCAGCCCATTAATGGTTTCCTGATACCTAGGATTGTTAACTGTGGCAAGTATGGCTACTTTATTAATGCCGTGTTTTGATTGTATAGTTTTGGGGAAAATTCCTCTAAGATCAATTTGAAGTCTTTTCCTTTTGCCCTTCCAATGATTTAATTATTATTATTGTTACTGTTGGAGTCCTAGTGTGGTGCTGTGGGATTAAACACAGGACCTCAAGGTCAGTTTGAACTTTAAGGTCAGCAGTCCAAACTCACTAGCTGGTCCTTGGAAACCTGCAGGGTTGCTATGAGTCAGAACCGGCTTGATGGCACTAGCAACAACAACAACATTGTTATTGTTGGGTGCTATCGAATGGATTCCAAGTCATAGTGATCTTGTCGTTGTTATTAAGTGCCATCGAGTTGGTACGGACTCATAGTGACCCATTCTGAGGAATGGCTGGTGAACTTGAACCACCAACATTGCAGTTCAAAGCTACCCTGCAGTCCAGCTCATCAACCCACAGCGCCACACCAGGACTCTGTTGTGATCCTAAGTACAACAACATAAACAGTATTGCCCGGTCCTGGACAATCCTCACAACTTTTTTACATTTGAGCCACTATTTCAATCCATCTCACTGAGGGCCTTTCCTTTTTTTTTTTTTTTTACTAAGCCTCTACTTTAGCCAGAATGATATACTTTTCCAGGGACAGATCCTTTATGATAACATAACAAATGTATATGGGGAAAATCTCACCTTCCTAACTTCTAGGAACATTCAGCTGTACTTTTCCATGACAGTTCTATTTGTTCTTGCAGTCCGTGGAATATGCACTGCTCTTTCCTAACACTGTAATTCAAATTTTCTTCAATCTTCTTTAGTCATTTTCCAGCTTTCACAGACATATGAGGCAATTGGGAACATCATGGTTTGGCTGAGGTGAATCTAAGTCCTCAAAGTAACATGCTTTTTTCTTAAGACTTTAAAGTGGTGTTTTGCATATTTGATCAATGCAATATGTCCTTTTATTTTTTGACTGTTGCTGTCATTGTGGTTGATTGTGGATCCAGGTAAGATGAAATCTTGGACAAATTTAATCTTTTTGGCATTTGTCATGATGTTTATTGGTTCAGTTGTGAAATTTTTTTTGTTTACATTGAGGTGTAATTCATACTGAAAACTATAATCTTTGATCTTCATCAGTAAGTACTTCAAGTCCTGTTAACTTTTAGCAAGCAAGCTTGCGCCACCTGCATGTTGCAGGTTGTTAATGAGCTTCCCCCAATCCTGATGTTCTATTGTTCTTCGTATACTCCAGCCCCTAGAATTATTTGCTCAGCATACAGATGAAACAAGTATGGTGAAAGCATACAGCCCTTGTGTACACATTTCCTGATTTAAAATTCGCCAGTATCTCCTTGTTCTGTTCAAATGACTGCCTCTCAATTTATGCACAGGTTGTGCATGAGTACAATTCGGTGTTATGGAATTCTTATTCTTACCATTACCAGCCATAGTTTGTTATGATACACACAGTTGAATGTCTTTGCATTGTCAATAAAAAAAGGTAAACATTTTTACTTTTATTCTTTGCTTTCAACCAAGATCTAGCTGACAACAACAATGATATCCCTCATTCCAAATCTTCTTCTGAATCTGGCTTGAATTTCTGGTAGTTCCTTGTTGATATACTGATGCAACTATTTTTCAAATTATCTTCAGCAAAATTTTATATGTATGTAGTATTTATGATATGGTTTGACAATTTCTATGATCTGCTGGATTTTGACAGGCCACCATTGATCTGTCAGTTTATCTATTGTTGTGGCTTGCATGTATGATGCTGGAAGCTGTGACATCATACCAGCAGGATCACCCATGTTGGACAGGTTTCAGCAGAGTACAGACGAAAATGAAGTACAACACAGACTACTGAAAAATCAACCACTGAAAACCTCACGAATAACAGCTGAACATTGTCTGATATAATAATAGTGTTTATTAAATCTTTTTCAGCTCAAAATATCCACAGTGGTCCCTGAAAGCCAATTCAGATTTCTACAGTTTCTTTCTGCTTAAATAACCATGAATTGAATTCTAGTTGCTTTCATAAAAGAACCTGGAGTTACAGCATGTTAATGAAAACAGAAAGGGCTTTGTGGTAAACAGTCCTCAGTCTCCACTTTGGATTTAGAATTAATCTTCTTTATCCTTTGGCTTAGTTAGTTAACTTCAGTTTGGTTATGAATAAATGGTATTAACAGCACAAAGATGACTGGATGTTATGATAAAGAAATGTTAAAGTTCTTACTGCTATTACTTTGGTTGTAATATCTAATTGAATAATTCCTAAGGACTATAAAAATATACAGATGGGATATTTTGAAAGGGTGCACTTATTATAACTTTTATTCGACAAAAAAAATTATTTAAATAAAAAAAAAATGAATGGGCAAGTTGTTATATGGTAGTTTTTGCCATTGAATCTGCTTAGATTGTATGCCACAGCACAGGTTTTGAACTTAAAGTATGACAGTATTCAAAGACATGAAGGAAAGGAATCATTAATAGTCTACCTGAATTTGGTAAAATTATTTAATTGCCACATAAAATGATATTGACAATTGAATCTTTGTAGATCACGATAAATAAAACTTAAGAAATACTAAAATTAAGTGGAACATTATTATTATTACTAAAGTAATGAAAGCACTATTTAAAGCCCCTACTAGTGTGCCTGGCATAAAGCAGTAAATAGTTAATAGATATAGTTATTCTTAAGCTTCTTCATTATAGAATGATATTAGCTATTGATACATAATACAAAATTGCTCTTTTTGGGTTTGGATAATCAAATAGTTTAAATTTTATCTTATATTAAAAAAATATTATAAGCATTTAATTTTTGTGACTCTTTTACACATTTTTGTTTATAATATATCCTAACCACATTACCCTCAGTGGCAAAATGTTATGATTATGCTGTAATTACAATATTAAAGACACATTTTAAATATTCTGGTTAAACATTACATCTAGATCAGAGTGACTGACCTCTTATTGATCAACAGTTAATTGACTTTTGTCTTTCTATCTGTTCAATAGTACTTATGACCTTTTAATTAATAAGAAGAAAACTGACAAGAAAATCCTATAAATTCGTTAATTTTTTTTTTTCAAATAATCTGGGTGAAAAGAAAACAGACAAAGCCCAGTGAAAGTCTATAATTAAATGTAGAATTCATTTAGTAGCTATATTCTCAATCCTTAAACAATGTTCCTTTTATGTACTTGTAGGCAAGGTGCTATATCCTTAACCCTTTCCCAAACTAAGGGAATTAAGTTTGGTTTGCTGCATGGCAAAACTTATGTTGTGTATCATCAAGTAAATATTGCATAGTGATCAAGTAGCATGAGTAATTTTTTCTGTAACTCTTAATGTTTTTCAACTACCATATTTTTACTCAATTAACACAGAGTCATCTAAGTTTCTTTGCCAAATAACTCCCTCCTTCTCCTCACCCCTATTTTCATGAGTTCACTTGCTAATATTTTAACAGAAACATGTTAAAAAACATTTAGCATAGCACTTAGGAGAATATCTCACAAGGAAAGGGCACAGTTGGCAAGCACACATTGCAGTCAGGCACATGGTATTTGCATGCAAATTCAATAATTACAATGTTAGCAGGATTTTAAAAATATACTTTACTTTATTTTCAGATCTTTGCTTCCTAAAAAAATTGTATTTTAAAAAGGAAATGATTCACTGATCTATACTGGCAGATATACTTAAAGGATTTTTCACTTTACAGTTCATTGACCCAATAAACTGAAGTCATTATGCTCACTGAAGTCCATTGGATGCTGGATATGCATTGTAATAGCTCAATTCAGTACTCAAAGTAAAGATACAAAATAGTACTCTGCTTGTAAAGATCAAATACACAGTTCATTGAAACAAATGCCATACCAAGCATAATATGTGCCCTTCAGATTTGAAGATGGAGCTATTGACTCATTTTCAATTTTATTGCTGATATTTCAGTTCTACCTCAATGTGATAACCTCATACAACTTCCTTCTAATAGTTCATATTTTTTAATCTATTGGTTGAATTAAGCATTTAGCATTTTATAACAACTAAAGGAGAGTGTTCAATTTCTAGAATTAACTCATTCACAACTGTGTCTTAAACTAATAACATATCCACAAATCATGAAAGGCAAATGGATATATAAAGCCATTGCTAAAATAAGTTTTGTGTATCCATTCTGGGTACTGACAAGTGAAATTTTTAAGGCTCTTCTATTTAAACCTAAGTCCACATTTCTTCATGTTCTGTCAATCTGTGAGAATATGGATGGCTAAAATAGGTTCATATCGGTAGTTATAACTGTATTAATTCTTATTCTGTTATTATTCACCAAATTATTATTTTTTTCTCTTCAAATACATACTGACTACCATAGGAATTTTCTGCTACATGTTTCCTGTCCTCCTTTTTAATGTGCTTTATCCTTAATTGGAGTACTGGTGTGAGATGTAGATTAATACACTGGACTGCAAAGTCTGTTTTAACCATAAGATTGGTGGTTCAAACTCACCAGCTGCTCCTTGGCAACCCTATACAGGGTTGCTATGAGTTGGAACTGACTCGCTATGGGTTGGAACTGACTCGACAGCACTTAACCACAACAACAGAGGGCACATGACAACAACATCATTAATTGGAGTCCTGGAGTGGCACTGTAGGATAAGTACTGTACCATAAGGTCGATTTGAACCAAATCGACTGTGAGGAGCAGTTCAAGCTTACCAGCTGCTCCTCACAAACCCTATAGATGATCTCTATGATTCAAAACAGACTTGAAGGCGTTTAACAACAACAACCTTAATTGGTGGGAGTAAGATGAGACTGTCTGCTCTTGTAAAGATTTATAGCCTCAGGATCTCTATATAGGGTAGCTGTGAGTGGAAATCTACTGGATATAAGTATATTTTACCCTTTAATATACAAACTGAATTAAAATGATCTCCCTTTGAGGCATTCTCTTCTAGAATCTCTGGTTGTTCAAATAATAGTTCCTGTTTTGTTGTTGAGTGCTATTACATAATAATAGCCTTGTTGTTGTTGCTAGCTGCCATCCTGTCAGTCACAGTGGTCATCTTGCATAGGCTTTCCAAGGAAGGACTGATGGGTTGAAATGCTAACCTTGTGGCTAGCAATCCAGTGCTTATCCTACAGCACCACACCAGAACTCAGATTTATCAAACTGCAATTTGTCTGCTGGTCTTTCTGAGAGCAGGAACCATATCTGGTAAATTGTACTTCCATAGAAAGCACTTTAAGCAGTAACAATCAACTAATTTTTATTCCAAAAATGACTCATCTTTTAGAACTATGTGAACTACTTTAGGGCAGCTATAAGTTTCAGTTGACATAGTCCCTTTTTATTTATTCCAGCTTCATCTTTTGCATTTTTTGCTTCTAACTTATGACCTTTAATTAGTCATTCAATTGGTGGAAAATTGTATTTACTAAAGCTTTGGAGCATTAGAAGTGCTCATTTCTCTTAGGTTATTACCTATTACCTATTAACCTAAGATGTCCCACTGGATTGAACTATACATTTTATACAGAAAAAAAAATTACATGTTCATATTGCCATTTTCAATTCAAATTTGATTATTGAATTTTAATTAAATTCTTAGATTTTATACTTGAATATCTTTTCACTTACCCTATAAGTCTGTATTTCTAATGGCTTGAAAACATAATTTCGAATAAGAATATCAACAACTCTATGAATTAGATTGTTGTTGTTAACTGCCGTCAAGTTGGTTCTGACCCATAGCAACCCTGTATAGAGTTTTCAAGGAGCAGTTGTTGAACTTGAATCACCTACCTTGCAGTTCAAACAACTTTGCAGTCTGACGCATGAGTCCACACCGCCACCCCAGGACTCCCAATTAGATTACTACATGCATCACAGTTGTTACCATTACTAATAGTTGAACAAAATGTGATGTTTCAAGTATTTTCCTTCCTAACATAATAATTTGCTATTTATATATGAATGTTTTGTTGAATTTAATTCAGTTTGTGGGAACTTGATGCATTTTATTTAGTTTGAAACACATTATAGCTTTTTTTTTTTTTTTTTTTTTGGTTTTGTTGTACAGTAGTTGAAAAAAGACTTCTAGCTGACACATTAATACACAACACACCCAATTTCCAGGAACTAATGACTGCTAAGTGGGAGATGGCTACTATACTAAAACTATAAAATAATTATTTACATATATTTTGTCTTCATCAGTAAATGTTTCAAGTCCTCTTCACTTTCAGCAAGCAAGGTTGTATCATCTGCATATCGCTTGCTGAAAGTGAAGAGGACTTGAAACATTTACTGATGAAGATCAAAGA
>NW_006408581.1:3478849-3484311 GCF_000296735.1 Chrysochloris asiatica | reverse complement strand
ATAGAAAGTTGTTGATGGCAAAATGTATTACAGAATTGAAGATTCTTGATTCTGAACCCATGTCTCTTTCATTTACATTGTTTTTATAGAAGTAGTTTAAATCAAACATAAATATGTAATAATAAAATAATGAGTATTAAGTTTTCTTGCTCATAATTGATATTTTTATTAGTAGTTATGATTATGTGAAGGTTTATTATGAAGTTTAAATTCAATTTCAAGGTATAATGAATATATTTTTTTCTTCATGATGTATCATTCCACAATCTCTAGTAATTAGATAAGAAAAAGTAAAATAACTTTAATTTGAACAAGCACAGGAGTGGTACAAAGATTGGTTTAGTGTTTCTTGTATCTCAGTAAGTAATTCCTTCCAACAATCTACCATTTATAAAAGTAGGACATAAGATTGTTAGTCTATGAGTAAATCCAGCAGGATATTTCTCAAGTGATTTGGCTCCTACTTTGGAAATATTAGGAAATATATATACATATGTTTGAAATATAATACTTGTAGGGATTGACAAAGTGGCAGCATCAATGGGCTCAAGCATGGCAGCAATTGTGAGGTTGGCCCAGGATTGAGCAGTGTTTTCTTCTGTTGTGCATAGGGTCGCTATGAGTCTGTATCGACTCGATGGCACCTAACAACAAGTTTCATTTAACCTTAAAATAAAAATTTCATATTTTTTTAGTCTTTTGAGTCTAACATTCTTAACACTATAGAACATGGGAAAATTATTATCAATTTTTATTAGAAATATATTCATACGAGAAGAGAATATTAATCTAATTTTTTATAATTACTACATATTATATACCTAACAGAAATAGTAATACAACTCTGCTTAAATGCCCACTGAATGAGTAATACTTGATTAATATCAAATAATTCTTAAATTAAGTGACCAAAACATGAATTATTAATATACATTAATAGTTGAAGAAAAACAATGTGTTATGAAAATTATGTGAAAACAGAAATACTCTAACAATTGTTGTTGTTGTTGTTATGTACCGTGGAGTCTGTTCCGACTCATAGTGACCTTATACAGGGTTTCCGAGTCTGTAAATCTTTACGGGAGCAGAAAGCCTCATCTTTCTCCCACAAAACAGCTGGTAGTTTTGAACTGCTGACCTTGTGGCTCACAGCCCGATTTGTAACCACTGTGCTATATGGATGGGAAATTATATTAAGAAAAATCATGTATTATCTTACAAAATAAATGATTTAGGCATACAGTTCAAACATTTTCTTTTGTATTTTCCAAATGGAAATTGATCTTTCCTTTGCCACTCAAAAGGTATGTATTGTCAAGCACGCTTCAACTCCACACTGTCTTTTGCTTGATTCTGGTTGGCTTAGTGTCTCTCACAGAGTAGTTTATAATCTCAGCAATTGTTTTGAGGGTAAGAAATTCAGTGTCATCATCACTTCTCTGAACCTCTCTTTTCTCAGGGACATTTGTTTCACAAAGTCTGGTTGCCTTTAAAACTTTTAACTTTCATTGTTTGTCTCATTAGCTCTTTGCTCTTGTAAGAGCTTCTCACTTCTTTTTTGCTTCACTCTGTCTTCTAGTTCAGACTCCCTGCTATCAGACTCACCATATACTAAGGTTACACAGAGAAGAAAGGCAGTATGAAAAATGGTGGACTCACTATGAGGAACTATCCTTCTCCTTGAGATCTTGGCTCCTCAATCTATGCAAGCTTGGCAGCAATCTGTGGCTTCAAACAGATTTTTCTTTTTTGGATATTTCATCTAGCTTTGCAAGAGATTTTTTTTTTATCTGTTACAAGCTAGTCCATATTTTCTAAAAACAGAATTTCTTGATTTTATTTTAAAATAAACTCTTAAAAATATGTGCTCACTTTGATCATAAGCCAAATCATCCTGTATTTTGAAGATGGAACCAATAAAATTTGGTCAAGTAAAGGATCAGGGCCATGAAAGAGGAATCAAGGATAACATCAAAGTTCTTTTTTAGTGTGACAATTAGAAATGTAGGGTTGTTATTTATTTCAAAGGGCATAGTTGTAGAAAAAGTTCTCCTGGCAAATAAAGCTAGACATGTGTATGTGGTACTAAAATTTGTAAGATAAATTAAATTGGAAACAAATTGATTTAATTCATAATGGATGCGTTATTAAAAAATTTAACAAAGGAAAGTTGCCATTGAGTCATTCTAACTCATAATGACCTGATTTGACTGAGGAGAACTGCTTCATAAGATTTCCAAGGAGGTAAATCTAAGCAGATTGCCACATTTGTCTCCACCAGAGCTGCAGGTGGGTTTGGATTGTTGACCTTCAGGTTAGCTATTAATCACTTAAATATTGTTCCACTGGGACATCTCATAAAAATAAAAAGTCATATTTATTTCAAAAAGATAATATCCTAGATGTTACTGTTGTTGTTGTATGAGTTCACATTGATTTCCACTTACAGTAAACAGATAGGGCAGAATACAACTGCCTTGCAGGGATTCTCAGGCTGTAATCTTTATGGTCACACATCACCAGAACTTTTCTTCCAAGGAAATGACTGGTAGATTCAACCAACTGACCTTCCAGTTAGCTACCATGTCCTGAGCATGCAATCAGAGCTCCTGATACTTTTGACCAAAATGAAAATCTGAATTGTTAGACTGCTATCCCTCAACACCAATTAAAGGATAATGATGTTTTCTTGTTGTTATTGCTGTTATTTTTAATCTTACCACCCTTATCCTGGAGGAGTGCTGGTATGGTGCTGTGGGATAATACACTGGACTGAAAGGTTCATTTGAACTGCAAAGTCAGGTTGGCAATTTACCAGTTGTTCCTAAGAAACCTTATAGAGGGTCACTGTGAGTAGGATAAGACTGAACAGCACTTAACAACAACAGCAATAATTCCTCTTCTGGAGACCTGGTGTGGCATTGCAGGATAATATGCTGTATTGCAAGGTAAGTTTGGCCTCAAGGTTGGTGGCAGGATAATGTGCTGGATTGCAAGATGGTTTGGCCTGGCAAAAACTCTATACAGGGTCACTATGAGTCACAACGAACTCAGCAGCACTTAACAACAACAACATCCCTTATCCTAGAGCACTGGTGGCCCTATAGGATAAGCACTGGATTGTGACAATTGGAGCTCACTGGCCACTCCTCTAGAGAAAGTTGAGGCTTTCTGCTCCCACAAAGATTTACAGCCTTGGAAGCTCTCTATCCAGGGTCACTATGAAGTGGAACTTACTGATGAAGATCAAAAACTACCACCTTCGGTATGGATCACATCTCAATGTAAAGAAAACAAAAATCCTTACCACTGGACCAATCAACAAAATTCTTATCAAGAGAAAAAAACACCGAAGTTGTCAACGACTTCATTCTTCTTGGATCAACCATCAACACTCATGGAAGCAGCAGATAAATTAGGAAAATCTGCTGTACAAGACTTTTTTAAAGTGTTGAAGAGCAAAGATATCAGCTTGAGGACTAAGGTGTGCCTGAACCAAGCCATAGTATTTTCAATAACCTCATCTACATGTGAAAGCTGGACAGTGACTAAGGAAGAATGTAGAAGAATTGATGTTTTTGAGTTATGGTGTTGGAGGAGAATATTGAAAGTACCATGGGCTGCCAAAAGAACCAACAGAACTGTGTTGGAACAAGTACACCCATAGTGCTCCTTGGAGGCCAGGATGGTCAAACTTCGTAGCTCATACTTTGGACATGTTGTCAGTAGGAACCAGTCACTGGAGAAAGATATCATGTTTGGTAAGTTGGAGGGACAGAGAAAAAGAGTAAGACTCCCAGCAAGTTGGATTGGCCAAATGGCAGCATCGATGGACTCAAGCATGGCAACAATTGTGAGGTTGGCCCAGGATCGGGCAGTTTTTCATTCTTTTGTGCATAGGGTCTCTATGAATTGGTATCAACTCAATGACACCTAACATCAACAACAACATGAGATGGAACTAACTCATTGACACAACAACATCAATCCTTATCAGATGAAGTCTGAAGATAGAGTAAAGAAATCCTTTTTTTCATTCTTGCTACTTTCAAACAAGTTTCTCTCCCTTTAACACATTCTGTATACCATTAGAAAGTATATTAGAAAACTATGAGAAGATCATGAGATATAAAGATCTTTACAGAGAATTTGTATTGATATTGTAATCTTACTATATCCTGGGGACTACTGCACTCTAGTAATTATGTGGGCTTTCAGTCAAATCTTAAATCATCAGACTAACCCTTGGGCACAGACCTCAGAGATGTAGTTACCTCTCAAATGGCCACATTGCTACTTTCCTTCACTTTATTCTGATTTTTATTCCTGGCTCCATTATACGCTCTCCGACTTTATTCTACTCTTATTTTCAGTAATTTTAATGTCATTGCAATAATTAATACCTGATCTCTCTCTTCCATGACATTTCCTCTTCCCATTTGTCTTATCCTTTACCTTACCTGAGTCACTTACACCTGGGCTTTCTAATGAATTGGAACTTCAGGAATGATATAAATAACAATTCAATTTTAAGCTTCTACTATCTGAGTATCTGACATGGCCCTGTAGAATTAGCACTGTACTGTGAACCACAAGGTTGACAGTTTGAACCCACCATCTGCTTCCAGGAAACCTTGTACTGGGTCACTATGAGTTGGAACAGACTTGATGGCACTTAGCTACAACAACAAGTTTGACTTATCTACTCCCTAGTTGGGGCAAATGGCTTGCCCTCAAATGTTAACCTAAAGATGGGCCATTTGAGCATAGCCAGCCATACTGTGAAAACAGGCCTAGTGATCTTCCTTTCAACTACAGTCAAGAAAAACATATGGATCATTTTTATTAGGTAATATATTTAGTGCCCATTAATCAGAATCCATTCAATGGTTACTAACAATGATAGCATCTGACCAACACATCTTATTTCTGATCTTTCAGCTGAGTAACTCTAGTAGCTTTAGTTCAGAAACATTTGTCTATAATATAATGTTTCCAACTACTTTTCATGTTTTCCTCTTCAAAGTGTATTTTTCTTTTTCCATATGTGCAGAAAAGAGCTAATATAGCAACTGAGAATGTTTATTATTAGAAAGACCTGTATATATCCTTGGAATTTGGCTGGTATCTGAGAACTTACAATTTTGAGATGTTGTTCACCACCTTAACTGACAAAAGTGGCTCACTGTGCTAAAACTGTATGTGCAAACAATGTGGTTTATGTTACATACCGCTTTCTTTCTGAGATCTGGAATCTTGCTGTGAATAATACAAAGGGTGATTATAAAAACAACCCCAGGTTAAAAATCCTCAGCACTGAGCCTTTAATGAATATTTCTGGGAGCATAACGTATGGCATGTGTGACTCTACTGCAGGTGTGGGGAACAACCGGCCCATGGACCATATTGTTGTTGTTGTTGTTATGTGCCGTGGAGTCGGAACCGACTCATAGCGACCCTGT
>NW_006408581.1:3472266-3478749 GCF_000296735.1 Chrysochloris asiatica | reverse complement strand
GCCAGGTGGCATCATTGATGGACTCAAGTGTGGCAGAGGTGGTGGGGTTGGCCCAGGATCGGACATTGTTTAGTTCTGCTGTGCATGGGGTCGCTATGAGTTGGTTCCGACTCGATGGCACCTGACAACAACAACAACTTTATGTGTTCAAATAGCTATACAGTTTCATTTTATTTAAATTTCTTTCATCTGTTTTATTTTGGACATAATTTCTTTTTGAGTTAATATATTCAGATCTTAATACTACTGAACAGTATACTTCACAAAAATGTTGCCTCTGTACTTAAATTAACCTCTTTACCCTGTACCATAGTATGCTGCAGAGGAAATTTTCTGGTAAAAATTCATATATAGATTCTGTGTTTCTTTTGGAAATCCTCTTGTGGTGCCATAGAGTAAGTACTAGACCACAAGGTCAATTTGAAGCACAAGGTCGGAAGTTCTAACTCACTCGCCATTCCTTAGAAATCCTATACAGGGTCTCTACGAATTAGAACGTGGGATAATGCGCCAGACTGCAAAGTCATTTGAACTGCAAGGTCGGTGGTTCACCAGCTGCTCCTTGGAAACCCTATACAGGGTTGCTATGGGTCGGAATAGACTCGATGGCACTTAACAACAACAACATTTTCTTTTAAGTCCTCTATCATAGCTTGGTGCTGGAGGGCTGTGAAAATGTTGAAGAGTGTTGTAAAAAAAAAGGCAAAGATGTTATTCTTACTTTTCCTCCATTTAAATTTCTACATCTACCTTGGTCCTTGGAGTTGTGTATCACATTCTGGGGATTGTTTAGTGAAAAACTAGAAACAGCCCAGAAATAACTGCTTCATGGACTCAACTTCATTTTTGATGAAAAAAATAAATAAAAATTAAAATCATTGTTAATTATGTGTGTTTTTTGCTACTGAATTTTATCATCATTGAACCACTTCATAAATCTATTCTTTATTTTCTTCATCATTTCTGCAAATGAAGCTACCATGCATATATACATTGTTAAAACACACCAATGATTTTTCCTTTTTTCTAGCCTTCTAATGTTAGAGTGCTGGTGTGGCACTTTGGGTCAATGCGCTGAACTGCAAAGTCAGTTGGAACCAAAAGGTTGGCAGTTCAAGCTCACCAGTCACTCCTCAGAAACCTTATACAGGGTCGCTATGGGTCAGAACTGACTCGATGGCAATTAACAACAAGCATACAATTTGGAGTCCTGGTGTCATGCTATAGGATAAAAACTGCACAGCAAAGTCAATTTAAACTGCAAGGTTCGTGGTTCAAACTCCTATCTGCTCTTCAGAAACCTTGTATAGGGTAGCTGTGAGTCAGAAACAACTTCATAGTGCTTAACAATGACAATGACAATGTGTAATTTGGGAGTGCAGTGGATAAGCATTAGACTGTGAATAACATAGTCCATGGTTCAAGATTGCCAGCTGCTCTCCCTGAGGGAGACAGATGAGGCTTTCTGCTCCTGCAAAGATTTTTAAAGCCTCAGAAACCTTATGAAAGTTGAACCGACTGGAAGGCACTTAAAAACAACAACAATGTGTCATTAATTCATCAACAGAAACTATTTCACTTGGTTTCTTTAAAATTGACATTTAATACTTCACTTTCCTCTGAGCCACTATAATCTTTGACCAATTGGAATAACCACCTAATTTATTTCCTTAGAATTAGCTCCATGGGAAGACATTTTAAAAATATAATTTAGGTTCTGTCACATTCCTTTATCAAGATCCTTTAACAGATTCTCATTAGATTTGAAATAAAATTCCAAATTATAAGTTTATTCTACACAAGTCTACATCATTTTAGTCATTCTATATTCACATAAAATTTCCATCACACTGGCCTCTATTCCTTAAAAAAAAATTTAAGTTCTTTCTCTTTATGTCATTTTGCTTACAATTTCCTTACACAGAATCTTTATGTAACATGCCTTTGTCTGGATGCTACTCTTAAGGTGTGTCTACAAACAATTATATAACGTTAACTCTAGTTACTGTCTAACACATTAATTTTCATTTTTCCCAATAAGCACGTACTGCAGTGGGTTAAAGAATTATCTTGTTTGCTGCTTAACTAATGGTGTAGTGGTCAAGTGGTCAGTTACTAGCCAAAAATGTAAGTTGTTTGAACTCACATTGCTTGGGAGAAAGGTGTGTCAGTTAACGTCTATAAATATCACAGCCTTGGACTCCTTGTGGGACAATTCTACTTTGCCTTATAGAGTTGCAGTATACCCATTAGGCAGAATATGCATTATCTGACTCATAGGCAATGGTGTGGCTAAAATTAAAACTTAGTTAAGAGAATACTTTTATGCCTGTTGAGTACTTTCTCCCCAGTATGTAAAGTAATACCTGACACATATATAAAATTTAATATATATTTTCTGAATAAGTAAATAAAAAATACTGAGGTATTGACTGTTACAGGTAAACATGAGGGAGATATCAATAATGACTTTTATTTCTGGCTAAGACAATTGAGACACTGCTTATGAGAAAGTTACTGAGTTGGAATTGATGGATAAGAAGCTTTGGTTAATTTCATTATTGAGTTCTAAGTCATTATTGAGTTTTAGTGAAATTGAATTATAAATTTCTTCAGATTATTTATAAATAGACAATCGGCTCTACCACTTTTAGCTCTAGATACAGAAATAGAAATTTTAGATATGTAAATAGATTAACATGAGCAAAACATTTTGCTGGTTAACATCTTAAAACCAAAGTCACAGGGAAGCTTAAGATAGTCTAGGAGATTTTTGTAGAGTAAGAAAATGATGGGATAGGATAATAAATACAGTATCAGTATCTAACAGTCATTAAGAAAAGAAAGTTTTTGAAGAAACTAGAAAGTAAGATAAAAATTATGGAAAACTAACCTTAACAAAACCATAGTGTCATGAAATGCAAAATAAAAATGTGGGCTAATTAACCTTTTCAAGCAATATCATGAAGTTAAGTAAGATAAGCACTGGAAAAGATTATACAATTTTATTCACATTTGATCAGAGTGAATTTTATTCACATTTGATCAGAGTGAAGGCATTTTGAACAGAGAAACAGAAACATGATCTTCAAAATGTTTTCCATCTGGTTCCAACCCTACTTTCTGGGTTTAACACCCATAACTTCCTTATGAAATTGTTGATATAAAGAAAATTGATATAAATCAACATACCTGGACATTCATATAAACAGATTATATAGAGTATGTTTTTAAGATTTATCATTTCAAAGTTTGGTTTGAGTAAAAAAGGCATACCCTTATGATAGCTTTGTCTTCCTACACCATGTAATTTTTCCAATATAGCTCAAATGTTGCCTACTTAATAATAAAATCGTAAATATTTAGGCAATAAAATATTTGGCATTTGAACATTTTTTACGTGGATAATTCAATGATATCTGTTCACCGTGTTTCCATTTGCAGAATAGTTTTACTTGCTTTCCTTCCTATCTGAGAGCTGTCTTCCTTTTTTTTTCTGAACAAAGTGTACACATTAATTCTCTTAAGTCTTATATAGAGATAGAGATAGAGATATATAGATAGATATAGAGATAGAGATAGACATTGAGACATAGAGATATAGACATAGATATATAGATAGATATAGATGTAGATATGTAGATATAGATAGATGGATAGATAGATAGATAGATAGATAGATAGATAGATAATGACATATATCTATATATAGTACTATGTTCCTTTGCTTTTACTCTCATTCAATATTAAAAAGTAAGAAAAAATTGAATATGAGTTTGCAAAATCTTCTTGATCTTAACTTTACTGCTATTATTTGTTACAGTCCCTTCAAGTCTGTTTTCACTCATAGTGACTCTATGTATAACAGAACAAACACTGCCCAGTCCTATGTCATCTTCTCAATTTTACATTGAGTCCATTGATGTTTCCCCTGTGTCAATCCATCTCCTGACGGGACTACCTCCTTTTAGCTGACCCTCCATTTTACCAAGCAATATTTATTTTACCAAGCAATGTTTTACCAAAAAAATTTACCAAGCAAAATTACCAAGCAAAATTTATTTCCTTCTCCAGTGACTGGTTCCTCCTGATAATATGTCTAAAGTATGAGAGATAAAGTTCCTACATCCTGGCTTCTAAGGGGCATTCTGGCTGCACTTCTTCAAAGACAGATTTGTTTGTTGTTTTGGCAGTCTATGGTAGTTTCAGTACTCTTTTCCAACACCCTAATTTTAATGCATCGATTCTTTTTTAGTCTTCTTTATTCATTATCCAACTTTCACATGTACATAAGGTGTCTGAAAATACCATAGCTTGGGTCAGGTGTACCTGTCCTCAAATTGATACCTTTGCTCGTGAATACTTTTAGAAATACTTTGCAGTATATTTTCCTAATGCAATATATCTTATTATTTCTTTACTGCTTCTTACATGAGTGTTGACTGGGGATCCAAGCAAAATTAAGCCTTTGACAGCTTCAGACTTTTCTTCATTTATCATGATGATATTTATTGTCTAATTGTGACAATAAATAATTATTGTCCAAATTTTTGCATTGAAATGCATTTCATATTGAAGTCTGTAGTCTTTGATATTCACCAGTATTATAAATCCTCTTCACTTCCAGCAATCGTGATTGTGTAATCTGCATGTTGCAGGTTGTAAATAGTCTTTCTCCAATCCTGATACCACATTGTTCTTTATATAACCCAGCTTCTCAGAGTATTTGTTCAGCATATACATTGAACACACAACGCTGGCACACATCTTTCCTGGTTTTAAAGATTTAATATTCCTTTTTTCTGATCAAATGACTTTCTCTTGGTCTTGTTCATAACTTTAGCCTTTCATAAATTAAGAATACTAGAAGTCAGTTTATTTATATAATGACAGTTGACATTAGTCATGGTATTTCTATGGTTAAACACTTAACTGCTAACCAGAAAGTCAGCAGAAGACAGTTTGCTCTCATAAAGATTAGTTTTGAAAGCCCTATGTGGCTGTTATACTCAGGTCTTTATGGGAATTCACTCAATAATAACTCTCTTTTTTGGGGAGTTTGGTTTTGTTTTCTGTCAGGTATAGGGGTGACGGGTTGGGTTAAACTGACCAGAAAAGCTTGTTCTGTGGAGTACAAAATAACATGTAATTAACAAGTACCTAACATCCTAGCATGATTATGCATTATACAAACAAAACCAACCTAGACATTTAGTGTTCCGACTCATGATGTCATACTCACAATACAGCTCATTAAAAAAAAAAAAAAAAAATCTATACTGAATAGAGGAATGGGTCAATAGAAACCTTCACCAACAATAAATGCCTCAAATGAAGTACAAAGGTGTCCAAATCATTGAGGGGATAGAGTTTTCATTTTATTTTTTTATTTTTAAGCATTTTAAATGGAGTGAAATACTATTCTCCTTTTCCATTTTTCTTAGCAAGTAAATAAATGTTTTAATATCAAATAGATTGTAAACCCACTGCTGTGAGTTTATTACAACTCATAGTGACCCAAGAGGACATAGTTGAACTTCTCCATAGGAATTTATTATAACTTTTCATATATATTTAAAAAAATATGGAATATGTTATACATGCAAATGTAAGATATCTATATGTGTCTATGTTTATACCAACAGTCTTGAAAAAGGCTGTGGAAAAATTCCCTTGTCTTTTAATTCACGCTATCCACAAGATTTTTGAAGCCCCATTTTATATTAAATAAATATAAAATTAATATGAAATTTTGAAATCTTTACTCCACATTCTCAAAATACATTTTAGTAGCTCCTTGATTTATAACTGGTTCTTGTGAGCTGCCATCTAATTAGCTCATACTGACAACAACCTTTTGTAGAAAAGAATGCATTGCTGTCTAGTCCTGTGCCATCTTCATGGCTGCTGGTGCGTAAGAACTCATTCTGATGGCTGCATAACATACACCATGTTTCAAAATGGAGTCTTGCTGTGGCATTGTGGGTTAGTGCGCTGGACTGCTAAGTCGAAAGTTCAAGTTCACTAGTCAGTCCTCAGAAACCCAAAACAGGGTCGCTATGGATCAGAACCGATTTGATGGCAAACAACAACAAATGTTTTGAAATGTCTTAGGTGGGTGATGAAGTATTAGTGGTGGAGGAAAACAAAATTTCAAATTCTGAATAGTTTTTATTTTCAACATAGAGTATTCAGAACTGCTGAGCCAGCTATATTTTTTGTTAATAATTACAGAGATTTTCTATGTTCAATGCTTAAAAATATCAACACTGTTAAACTTTATATTTTGACACCAGAAGATGTAAGTATAATATTTTAAGCAATAACATTTTTGTTGTAAATTGGCCAGTCTAACTCACACTTCTTTTAAATTAGTTGAATTATTCCAGATGTTGTTGTCAGGTGCCATCGAGTCGGAACCGACTCATAGCGACCCCATGCACAGCAGAACGAAACAATGTCCGATCCTGGGCCAACCTCACT
>NW_006408581.1:3456210-3464444 GCF_000296735.1 Chrysochloris asiatica | reverse complement strand
GTAAATCTTTACGGGAGTAGAAAGCCTCATCTTTCTCCCGCAGAGCAGCTGGTAGTTTCGAACTGCTGACCTTGCGGTTCACAGCCCGAGTCGTAACCACTACGCTACCAGAGCTCCTTTAAGGCCTCTGAAATATTTTGGTCAAGCCCTGCCAAGGCAACAACAGTTCTAGCATCATATTGTTGATATTGATGTTAAGTGCTGTCAAGTTGCTTCTGACTCATAGCAACCCTGTATAGAGTTTTCAAAAAGCAGCTGGTGAGATTGAACAACTGACCTTTAAGTCCTGTCAAGTTGCTTCTGACTCATAGCAACCCTGTATAGAGTTTTCAAAAAGCAGCTGGTGAGATTGAACAACTGACCTTGCAATTCAAACCGACCTTGCAGTCTAAAGCATTAACCCACAGAGCCATCACATTAGGGGTGAGTTAATTAAATGTTTGACCTCATAAAACAGGCTAATTTTTAATTTGATAGTTTTGTAAGGTCTGATGTTATGAATTTTGGTTGAAAAAATCTTGCCAACCCCTGCTCCATTGGA
This sequence comes from Chrysochloris asiatica, assembly GCF_000296735.1. NCBI lineage: Eukaryota > Metazoa > Chordata > Mammalia > Afrosoricida > Chrysochloridae > Chrysochloris > Chrysochloris asiatica. Next base: position 3,463,903 of record NW_006408581.1, on the reverse strand, counting down.
AGTGGATCCTTGAACATTTGTTCCTAGACGTTACCTCTGTACTTTTACCTTTGCTGTTTTGACTTTATGCTCTTTCACTGCTATCATGTCACAGGTATGGCAGTATGCTGAGTCTTGTGAGTTCCTATGAATCACTAAAACTGAGCGAGGTCTTGGAAACCCGTAACAAACCATTGGTGTTGTTGCTTTTAAGTGCTGTTGAGTCGGTTCTGACCCATAGCGTCCCTATATAGGGTTTCCAAGGAGTGGCTGGTGAGCTTGAACTGCCATGGTCCAAACAACTTTGCAGTTCAGCGCATTATCCCAAAGCACCACACCAGGACACCCATTGTTGTTGTTGTTACGTGCCATGGAGTTGGTTCCGATTCATAATGATCCTGTACAGGGTTTTTGAGGCTGTAAATCTTTACGGGAGCAGAAAGTCTAATCTTTCTCCCATGGAACAGCTGGTAGTTTCGAACTGCTGACTGTGAGATTAGCAGCCCGAATCGTAACCACTACACCACCAGAGCTCCAGGACACCCATACATAACTTACATTCCATGGTCAATCACCACAATCTCTCTTCAATTCTACCTCACTTCTCATTGTCTATTTCTGTTTTCTGTTATCTTGTTGACAGTGTCCTAATCCTAGTTTATTCAACTCTATGTTTATCATGTAGTGGTTCCCATATTGTTCAAGGAATGTACAACCCATAGTAACTTATGTTACTTTATTTCTTGACCAAACAACAACAGTGGGATGCTACTGATATCCAGCAAACCTTGACATTTCCCAAGTACACCATTTGACAATTTTTAAAATACATATTTTACAACCTCTTTTCTCTTTTTACTTCAGCTTTTTTTTTGTATCCTAATTCTCATTTTATTACTTTTTATTTCTCTAAACAATTGAAACTTACAGAAGTGAACACTTATGTCTTCTCATGTAAGAGCTCTTCTCATGTAAATTCCTATCTAAAGCATTTCTACAGAAACCCAACTCTTTCACTTGTCTTTAAAAGGACAGATCTTACGATTGTTCAGTTTTTTTCTGCATCCTCAACTTACTTCCTCCCCATTGTATAATATCTCATTTGCATAAATTCTACATTTATTTCTTAATTATAGGGGAAAAAGTTTTTTCTTGACTGCAATATCCAATTCCAAAAAACATGCTACTTCTTTGCTGTCATTGTGCAGCAAATCTCCTTAATATAATTAATGTCTCAACTTATTTCCATTTATTTTCTAAAACTATTCAAATAAAGTTTTCCTCATTAGACCTCCAATAAAGGTCATCAGTGACCACCATATTAATTAATCCAAATTAAACAGCAAATTCTCAATCCTCATCTTAAATAAGCTATTTGTAGTATTTAATATAGTTGATCACTTTGTCCTTACTGACAAAATTTCTTTACTCATTATCCAGAACAGTATATCAAACTTGTTGTTCTTGTACTGTGATGACCACTTATTCTCAGTGCTTCTAGCTGATTCTTACTCTGCTATTATCTTTGGAGTGACCTATGGATCATTTTTGGTCACTTCTCTTTTTTGTCTATTGAGCTAGACAATTTTTATGAACTTGTCTGGATCCAACATTCTCACTTCTCCATTCTTCTCTTGATTCCAATAATGTATTATTGGCTTCAGTCCTTCTCCATTTAGATCCATCTAATGCAAACACTAGCAAAAGGGCATGAAAATAATTAATTTTGGGTATTTACTCCTCTAGAGTATTTCTTCCTGCATTTTATGTATTGGCTGCCTCACCCCAACAAAAGTCAAAGCTACTGTGAGGAAGTTTATATACACATATTTTTCTTCAGGTTCTGATAATTTCTGTCTTTTCTTAACATTTTCTTTCTTAGCACACTTACCTAATTGTAGTGTAATGTGCTATCTCTTGCTGCTTCTTTGTATCTTGCACAGACTTTTGAAAACATTTCTTTAAAATTATTTTTAAACTTCTCCTAATGTATGCCATGTTTTCTCTGCTTATGACTTACATTTTACATAGTAACTACACACAAAATTAGTTATAGGACAATTCAATGAACAAATTAATCAATGAATGGATAATGCATCTCAGAGACACCAAGCTTAAAAATTCAGCAAGACCTCGAGAACATTGGACTAGGAAATTGGGATGCCATAAGATTGTCACTAGAAATCTCTCTGTTCTTCATGGCTTTAGTTCAAATCGGTGCTAGAAAACACATGCTACAAATATCTGTCTTTTATGAACTTTAAAAAAGCAGAAATTTGATATTTCCAGGCATGAATCACATTTTTTTTTTTTTGGTCTAGAAAGATCAAGTAGGTGAGATCCCTGCTTGAATGCTTGCATAGAATATGGGGACAAAGGCCATTTCTTAGAAAATCAGCATGTATGATCAAAGCAAATAAGTGTTCATTTTGTGGTACTCAGTCAAGCATCAATGGGTATGTAATGAAAAATTAAAATGTGTATATAAAGGAGAATTGGTGGGGCAATAGTGAAGTACTTGATTGATAACCAGAAGGTCAATGGTTTGAACCCACCAGCTGTTTCATGGAAGAAAATACCTGCTTTCTATTTTGGTAATGATTACAGCCTTAAAAACTCTATAGGGTAGTTTTACTCTGTCTTATAGGGTGACTAGAGGTTGAAAGTGAATAGACCACACAACAACTACAATGATATTAATAAATCATATACTTGATTCTGAAACTTTAACTGGTTCCTAAAATATTGAAATAGTAATCCTCTGAGTAGTGTATGTCAAAAGTATACATTTTTGGAATCAGACATATGAGTTTCTTCATCAATACGAAAAGAAGAATGCAAATTATATGAAATGGAAATATGGATTTTTGCAAAATTTTTTATATTAATAAATTTATTTTAAAGAGGTGTGAGATACTAACTATAATTTAAATGCTCATTAGCAGTTAGTCAGACTGCCTTTCTTAATAATTTCTTCAACTTTTTCTTTTAATATCTGACAAATTTAAGTTAAAAGATGAACTGAGAAACTGACTTCAAACAGTCATTTACAAAAGCATTCAACATAAAAAAGAATATATTCCTATTCATTTAGGGAACAGAACATTATATTTGTTGGCATGGGCACTAAATTTTGAAAATTGACCCAAATGATTTCTTATGGAATAGCTTGGGTTTTGAATATAATAAAAAATCACTCTTTGATGTCATATATATAGATCCTTATTTGAAAAAAAAAAAAAAATCTTCAGAATTCTATGCTTAATAAACATAATTTACCACACAGGCTGTAACAAATTGAAATGTCAATATTGAATTTAAGAATGATGATAACATCAGTGACCATTTCTCTTCCTCCAAATAAAGTAAAACTAGTTGTATTACATTGATTCTGATTCAGGATGAACCCATGTGTGTCAGAGTAGAACTGGTTTCCACAGAGATTTCTAGATCTGACTGTTCAGAAGTAGATTAACAGGCCTTTCTTCTGAGGTGCCTCAGATGAAGTTGAACCTCATACTCCCAGTTAGCAGCTGAGCACATAAACCATGCTCTACCCAGGGATTCTTTCCTCCAAATAAAGTTGCATAATCAGTATTGCCTATCCAACAATTGTTCATATCTTGCAAAGATACATCTAAAGTGAAAAAAAAGCAAAAGTAACAACAACAAAATGTTTTGTGTTAGAGAATAATGTTTTAAAAGATCAAAAACATGTTAGCTTTTTTTTTTTTGCTCTTAATTTTTTTTAACTTAGAGAACTCATTATTTTATAAGACAATTTAACAATGCAACAGAAGATTTTTGTCTTATTTTGCCTTTCATGGTTCATTTTTTTAAATTGGTGCCTATGTACATGCATTTTCCAGAATTGAATCATTTGATTTTATTTATATTCTCTTTCAACACTTTTTTTTCAGTTCAAAGCCAAACATCTCCAGAAATCTGTGACCTTTTTTATCTCTAGATAGTTATTTAAATTATTTAAATATTTTTCTAAACTACTTTCTTAAACGCTTCATGTTGCTGTTGTTGTTAAGTGCCATCAAGCTGGTTCCAACCCATAGCAACCCTGCATTGGTTTCCAAGGAGCTACTGGTGAACTTGAACCTCTAACCTTGTAGTTCAAACTGACTCTGCAGTCCAATGCCTTAACCTAAAGCACCACAGCAGGACTTCATAGACAACCAGAACTGAGGTACATTAAGCTTACAGTATGCTGTATCTGACCTCACCAAACATACACAACCTCCACAGAATTTTGGTTCCTATATTTTGTAACATAACTCAATTTGAGGTATTCCTCATTCCATTACACTAGTATCATAGATATTTCCCCAGATTACTTTTCCTCACATCAACAATTTCACCTTGTAAATATTTAAGATTCATAAATATACTTAGAATGAGTCTCAAGATTAAATTATTACTGTTGCAGAATCCACACTTACTACGATATTTTCATTGAACAAGCAAGGAATGTGGACTCCCTTTATCTTTATTTTTGCCTACTCACATATCTGAGTAAAATAGAATATCTTCAGACAAACTACATATCTCTAAAGAATTAAGCATACAATTAAATGGAAAGAATAAGAACATCGGACTTGTGACTCTGAGTAAGAATGGATAATAGAACATTTACCTTTGCCAGTGATAGAATAATATTGTGAACTAAAGATATGAATCAATTGTTTTCAGACATTGAGTATCAGGCATCTAGGGTCACTGAATTATGAAAAGGGGAACTCAACAAGGTGAGTTCGTCTATTATGCCATCTCTATTCCTGGAGAAAGTTTTTAGGACGTAATACTGGAAAAGTAACTTTGGTAGAGCTTAGCAACATTTCTGAGCTGATGAGGTGTACTTGGAGTCAGGGGAGGTCAAATGGCTAGATGTCAAAAAAGAGTAGCAAATAGGAAACAAACAAATGAAACCCTACAGTAAATGAGAGCTCCAGACAATAACAGTGACTTTCCCTTTAATCTTCAGATAAAAATCTATTAGGCCATGTATGTAGGAAAAAAGTCACTCTTAAGGAGCAGAGATAAATACACTCACAACAACACATAAATGATCTAGAGCACTTCAGGTTCACTTTTTCCAGAATGGAAAAAATAGCAATTCACACAGCATCAGGTACTATATTGCCACAGTAACAGGATATGAAATAGCCCTAGATTAAGGGATTTCTGGTCCCACATACAAAATTTAAAAGCAAATCTTGAAAGGATCAAATTTTTTGTAACTTGTTTTCCAAAATAAAGCTCAAGATAATATACAGTAATATTCAATACCCAAGAAGGTAAAATTGACAATGTATGAAACCCAACAACAATTTTTTAAGAACTATATAAAAGGCAATCTAAAAGGAAATGGAATAACATCTTCAAAGTATTGAAAGAAAAAAATAAAACTTATGAGCCTAAAATTATACACTCAATGAAAATAATTTCCAAAAACAAAATGATAAAAATATTTTTGAGGCACAAAAATGCTGAAACACTTTATAACCAGCTGACCATTACTGCATGAATATTAAAAAACAAAACTGTTTTACAGACAAAAGGGAAATAAAATCAGATGGAAATCTGCACAAAAAAGGATGAGGAACATGAGAAATAAAATTGTGTGTGGAAATACAAAGTGATTTTTTTTTCCAGTATTTTTAAGAAAACAATTGACAACTTCTTTTTTTTTTTAAAAAATTTTTTTTTGATAATAAATCAAACAGATGTAAAATATCTGACAACAACAGGACAATAATATGGAGAAGATGCAAGTATTCTACTGCCTGGTTTTCATTTGTTGTTGTTAAATGCTGTCAAGTCGCTTCTGACTCATGGATATACATTCCAAGGAGCAAGTAAGCGCTGAGTTTGAATGGTTTTAATACTACATAAGAAATAGTAAGTGGTATAATATTAAACTTAGGGCAGACTGTGACAACTAAATCATGAAGAAACCAAAACAAAAGTCTCCTTTAAATGACTAACAGAAAGATAAAAAGGCAACATTAAACAGTACAATTAATTCAAATGGAGTCAGTAAAGAAGTTGTTGCTATTAAATGCCAAAAAATCAGATCCAACTCATAGTGATCCTTCGCACAACAAAGAAATACTGTCTGGTCCTGTGCCATCCTCATATTTGTTCTTATTTTTTAGCCCATCGTTGCAATCACTGTGCCAATTCATCTCGTTGGGGGTCTTCTTTTAATTTGCTAACCCTCTACCAAGCATGATGTTCTTTTCCAAAGACTGGTCCATCCTGATGATGATGGTGGTGGGAGTGGTATGCTGTGGGTTTGGTTCTGACTCACAGTGACCCTTCATAAGGTTTCCAAGACTGTAAATCTTTATGGGAGCAGAAAGTCTCATTTTGTTCTCAGAATGGCTGATAGTCTCCAACTACTGACCTTGAGTTTAGCAATGCAACTCATAACCGTTATACTACCAGAGTTCCTCAGTCCCTCCTAATAACATGTCCAAAATGGAAGGAAAAAATGAACAGGTGGGATACATAGAATACAAATAATTAGATCTTAGGCAGAGTACTGGTGTGGCACTACAGGTTAATGGCTGAACTTCAAGGTTTGTTTGAGCAAGGTCAGCGGCCATGTTCACCTGCCACTCCTTAAAAACCCTATATAGGGTCACTGTGAGTCAGAACTGAGTTGATGGTACTTAACAATAACATATCAGATATTGGAGTCTTAGTGTGGCACTGTAGGATAAGCACCAGACTGTTAACTACAGGGCTGGTGATTCAAACCCACCAGCCACTCCTTTGAAAACCTACATGGTCACTATGATTCTGAACCAACCTGATGGCACTTAACAATAACAACTACATATCAAATATTAAATTCGAAGTGCCCTGTTTTGGTGCTGTAGGATAAACATTGGACTGGTGACCTCAAATTCAGCAGTTCAAACCGACCAGTGACTCTGGAAAAGCCTACATAGGTTTGCTATGAGTTGGAATTGACTCTGGTACTCACAACAACATATCATTAATTGAGTTAAACATAAATTGTCTCTAATTTCCAAGTAAAATGAACACTGAATTGTTAAATTCTGTTAAAATGTAAAGCTTAACTAAATGTAGCTTACAAAAACATCACTTTAAATATAAAGAAAGCAATAGGTAACTGGTAATGGGAAGGGAAATTATACATCATGCTCTTATCAAAAGGATTATATGATAGTTTATTAATATCAGGCAATAAATGATTGAAAACTTCAAAATACCATTTATTATAGTATAAATATGAAATTCTTAGGAATATATAAAAATATGTATAAGGCCTACACATTGATTAATACAAAATACTTCTGAGAGTAACTGAAGAAGATCTAAGTAAATTGTGACTTATCCCATGCCCATTAGTTGGAAGATTTATTATAATCACAATCAAAATCATAACATGATTACTTATGAATGATACTAGACTGATTCTAAGATGTTTATAGAAATTTCCTGTATCTAGAATTGCAAAATCAGCCACTCCCCTCCTTTTGTTACCAAATGTTTACATTTACCTTTCCACTGTCAGACCTGATAGCAATCATTCCTGATTGAATCACAGTCCTTTTCCCCTCAGCTTTTATTAACCCCATCTAGACAGGTTGGAAACAATTTAATAGAGGTTCTACTTTTCCCTGTATCCTCTGGAGCTAGGTTTCCTATTGAGAGCTTGTAAGCCAATCAC
>NW_006408581.1:3454300-3455975 GCF_000296735.1 Chrysochloris asiatica | reverse complement strand
AAAAAAAAAAAAAAAAAAAAAGTCTTAATCATTTGAACATGACTAAAAATTGAAATGCATTATCCAAAAAACATAAAAGTCTAGAAAAAGTATATTTTATCAAAAAAAGAAAATCAAGCTATAAACTGTGAGAACATATTTACAAAACATTCATTTAAAAGAAAGATTGTATGTAAAGTATATAAATAAATCTTGCAACAAAAATAAGATGGTGAAAACCAAACTCTTAAATGGAGAAAATATTCTAAAGAATATTTTATTTATTAAAGAAATATTTACTAAAGAAAATATACTGATTACAATTACAGTCACACATGAAAGGCTTAACATCATTAGTGCTCAGTGTCATTAGTCAATGGAGTCCTGGTATGGCACTATAGGATAAGAACAATTTGCTCTTTGGAAATCGTTTATGAGTTTGCTATGAGTTGGAACTGAATCAATGGCTTTAATAACAACAATCATTAGTGAACAAATGGTGTACTACTGAAGGATATACATACACTGGACTTCTTACTACATGATTGGCGGTTCAAACTCACCAGTTGTTCCTTGGAAACTTGATAAGGGTTGGAAATGACTCCATGGCACTTAGGAACAACAATAACAACAAAATAAAAATTAGTACAATTGATTTGGAAAGTAGAAGAAAAGTATCACAATCTAGAAGCATGTCTTTTTGCTCTTCCTCACTGGGCTGTGATGGAAAAGAGGCAGCAACTTATTTTGAGAAAACTGGAGTGAAATTATTTGCATCAATTATAGACCAAATGTGATGGAGCATCAGATCTTACTATATAAAGACCAGGTTATAATCAATAGTACAACCTATGGGAAAGCCTCATAAGGATGCTGAAAAGAATGTCTGACGTATTTGTATGTAGAGAACTGATTTAGTCTGCTTTTCTTAGCAGTTGCTGACAATGTCATTTTTATTAAGACTCTGATGAAAGAATATTGGATTTCCTTCCATACATACCAATGTATGGATTTTTTCCAAGCGCTTCTCCCTTCTCCCCAAACAGGATTTCAGAAGCTATAAGCTACTGCCCAATTTCAGCTTTCGTTTTTATGGATCTGCCCCTGAGGCTGCATGACAGTTTTGCTGAAATTGAGCCAATGCATCTCAGATGATCACATGCAGGGTGGCCTGTCTGCTGCTTTCACTTTCCAAACATCCGTGACTCTGTGAAATTGTTTTGTGTTGTTCTAGGAGCACCTTCTGTTGAAATGCCTGTGGCTTCTCTATTTTACCTCATCCTTCAATAGCTGTTTGGGATTCTCTCCTACTCTCACTGCTAGCTTTACTTATGAGAAAAATCCCCACTATTTACAGATTCTTTCTTCTAATGCTTCTTGCTAAGTGATTCAGCTGAAGGGCATGGTCCTTAGCTTTTTTAGTTTTGTATTCCCTGCAACTTGTAGAAATATAGTGTTTTGTATAAAAGATGCTCAAAAGAAATGCTTTGTGTATTGAAATGTATTCTCTGTTTTGAATATAAAGGAGAGAATAGCCATTAAAAAAAAAAATAAAAAAATTCCTGGTGAGAAGTAAAGGTAGTTTAAAATTATTTGAGATTTTAGAGGCTGATTTATTCTATGTGCATTTCATGGCAAGCTATTTAATCTCTGGACCAGTTGGTAGACTGTGATGCAAATTAGAATATATTAGAGA
>NW_006408581.1:3445588-3453590 GCF_000296735.1 Chrysochloris asiatica | reverse complement strand
ATATTGGCTATTGATACTCTCTATCATGGCACTGTGGATTACTGTGCTGGACTACAAAGTCAGTTTGAACTGTAGGATCGGTGGTTCAGACTCACCAGCTGCTGCTAGGAAACCCTATGCAGGGTCGCTCTGAGTCGGAACTGACTAGACAGCACTTAACAACAAAAACGACAATCTCCAGGTCACAAGATTGAGTCCTATGTGCATGCAAAGAGAGGCAAGGTCTCTGACAAGGAGAACGTAAGACAGAACCATGCTAGGGTAACCGATGCCAGTTGATTTCTCTCGTAAGTCACAGGAAATCATTCCACCTCTCTTACTTTCCTTATAAAATACAATATTACTTATTTTTTTAAATAATTTTTTTACAAAAAGGAAGTTAAATACTGCAGTAAAACAGGTGGATAATAAACACTCAATAAACATATCTATTATTTTAGTCTAGGCTGTATAGAAAAACTTCATGTCTAGCACTCTAAGTATGTAACTCTCAATGAGGGGAAGATAAAATATAAGTAGCTTATTTCAATCAATCACATATCTTATAGGTTTTCATGATCTCATTTTTGCCTTGAAATGTGTCCTTACATATTTGCCATTAGGGTCATTTACTCACTTCCAGTAGTATGTAAAGACATCAAAGAGAAGCAATTTTTAATGATCTGAGTATGGATCAACCATAGGAGGCCATGAACGATTCACTGGAAGTAAGTATTTGCTAGCTCTTCAGAATAAGTTAGAATTAGAGGAAGGAAGACCGGACATTATGCTAGAGGGATGAATCAGAATATACAAAGGACCTAGGTTATTATCAAGCATGACATGTTATATAAATTGAAAGGCTGTCCACTGATCTGGGGCACAGGAAATAAAAGTATATGAACAACAAAATTATAGTTGCTTTTACTGAGCATACTTGAAACTTTATAAAACTAATCACTTAGCAATTCACAATGGTACACCAAAGGAAACTTGAACAAATTCATTTTTAAACAAAAAAAAAAGATTAAGGCCTTTTCACAAACAATGGGAAGGATTTAATGGATTACTAAATTTTAGCAATAGAGTGCTACTTTGAAGTTAAGTTGTAAAAAAAGATATGAATTTGGAGGCTATACAAGAATTCTAGGTGAAAATACTGCTAATTTATAGAAAAGCATTAGTGATACACAGCTATACTAGATTTTTTTTCACTCTTTCTTCAGTTAGGTATAAATTATTGAATGATTTTTAACCAATAGAATAAAAGCAGAGGTTTGATTATGACCTTCTACAATTCGGTCATAAAAATCCACGGTATATCACTGTTTTATCAATTTGATGCAGATACAATAATGTCATAGGTTGTTTGTGGATCCAAGCATATTGAAATCTTTGACAATTTCAATCTTTTCTCCCTGTATCATGATGTTAGCTAGCAGTCCAGTTGTATCATGATGTTAGCTAGCAGAGTATTTTTATTTTCTTTACACTGAGATGCAATCCTTACTGAAAGATATACTGTTTGAGCCTAGTAAAATTGAGACTAGAGCCTAGAGTTGATCTTGAGGAATTGGAACATTAAATGAGAGGGTAAAGGAGGATTATCCTGCAAGGAGACCATGGAAATCAGCAAGAAAAATAGCAGAGAAATTTTTTACAGACCCAAGATAAAAGTCGTATTTAAAGAAAAGGACATACTCTGTGATATTAATTTCTATTCAACGGTCATATAAAATTATTGAGTTGAACATGGCTGCTAAGTCTAAATATTTTTTATAGTATTTCTCCTTAAGCCAAGCATTATTTAATGGTAATTATTTTGTGTTGTTGTTGTTAGGTGTTGTCCAGTCAGTTTCAACTCATAGCAACTTTATGCACAGCAGATCAAAACACTGTCTCGTCCATTAAGCCGTTATCCTAAGTTAAATCTTGCAACAATGGAGAATGGACTGATCATATGGCTCAGTTCAAAAAGTCTCTTATAGGCTCCTATCTGGACTTGTTTGTTGTTGTTAGGTGCCATCGAGTCAGTACTAAAGACTCATAGCTACCTTATGCACAGCAGAACAAAACACTGCCCAATCCTGGGCCAATTTCATTACCTTTGCCACGCTTGAGTCCATCAATGCTGCCACTTGGCCAATTCATTTCCTATCTGGACTTGAATCCTACCCATTTATTCCCCATTAACAGTTCCTGTATATGAGTGATTTTTGTGTACCTCCAGTTCAATTGTTCAGTTGTTTCTGTAGGGGGATTGTCTCTGGAAAGAAATTGAGGAGCAGGTTCAGAGCTGCTCTTATTGCTATATAATTCTCATTTAAGTAGGGTTAGGAGTCCTAGTGTGGTGCTGTGGGCTAATGCGTCAGACTGCAAAATCGTTTGAACTACAAGCTCTATGGTTCAAGCTCACCAACTGCTCCTTGGAAACCCTATACAGGGTCTCAAGGGGCAGAGTCGACTCAACAGCACTTAACAACAACAACAAGTAGGGCTAGTGCTCCCCACAGCAACCATCTAGCTGCAAAGATCTGGGAATTCTCTTTATCTGTTTCTCCATAGTAACATATGGAAAACTAGGAGTCCTGGTGTGGTGCTATGGGTTAATGCACTGGACTGCAAGATCAGTTTGAACCACAAGGTCAGCAGTTCAACCTCACCACCCACTCCTAGGAAATCCTATACAGGGTCTGTATGGGTCAGAACTGACTGGACAGCACTTAACAGCAACAACTACAGCAATACAATGTGAGGGCCGGAAACTTGTACAAACCATGCCCAGTCACATTGCTGTGAGGTGCCACTGTTCACCACATTGAGAAGCAAACGATTTATTTTTCCTTTGGATTTCTTCACAGACTTTATATTGGTATTTCATCTCCATCAGTCTTTCTCCTGTGGCATCGTTAGGGTTACATTTGTAACAGTCCACATTAGTATGTCATCTTGTTAAGAAGTAGAAGTCAATTTTGATATACTGTAGAAATCTAATTCTTCAAACTGACAAAATTGATATTTAAATCAGGCTATTGTAATAATCCTCAAGCAGATTGCATTGCAGGTGTCTAAAATTCTTATAAATAACCTTTTCTAATGAGCAGCATGCTGTATATCATCCAAAATGAGAAAGTAAGAGGACATGCTTTAAAAAGTACACATTTTAAACTTTTATTTCAGAGATATATGCAAAAATTATACAGATGTTGTAAGGGACACATATGGGTCTAAGAATACCAGGAATTTGCTATTTACTATTCAATAGTAAAGACTAACTCATCAGTCTTTAAAAAAATACAAAAGCAAAAAGAAATAAACAATGACAGAGAAGAACCTCAAATAACTCATGGCACTACAAAGATCATTATCCGGAAAACTGAGTTTTAAAACAATTTACAGAAGGTAGCAGGTACGGTGTGTAACTAAGGGGAAATAAGAAATAGCATTAACTTTAAGAAAATTTTTTGGGAAATACAAACAAGCCTAGAATGGCAGAAGTGTGTAGTAAATGCTATCAACCTTTAAAATTCCTGTTTTAAAAAGAATATCTTTAGAAAGAAGAAAAAATAATTCAAAAGCTAGAGCATTGTTGAAACAGATCAATAATGTTGCTATTGTTAATTGCTACTGAGTCACTTCTGACTTTGAGCAACCCTGTACCGAGTTTCCAAGGAGTTACTGGTAAATTTGTGGTTAGCAGTCTTGTACTTATGCTACAACGCCAAACCAGGGATCTGACATCAATTATTGTTGTTGCTGTTAAGTGCCATCATATCAGTTCCAACTCATAGTGATCCTGTATTTGTTGTCTTTTAAGTGCCATCGAGTCAGTTCCAAACAACAGCAACCCTCTATAGGGTTTCCAAGAATCAGCTGGTGAGCTTGAACCAACATTGCAGTTCAAACTGACTTTGTAGTCGGTTTAACACATTAACCCACAGCACCATACAGGACTCCAACAATCCTGTACAAATGTTGCCTAGAGAAATCTCCTCATATAACTAACAACTCACAATCATTGGGTTTGATTCCTTTTGTCTATGTTTATTCCATTGAAAAAGGCCTGTATAGATGATATATAAAGAACAAAAATGGCCATTTTCAATTTTGTTCTTCCATTTTCTATTAAAGACGTTGTTTTCCATCTGGAGAGAACGGATTAACATAGACAAAGGAAGAAAAACCAAATGATTGTTGAGTAGTTAATTACATGAGAAGGTTTCTCTAGGCATGTATGGATTACAAAGCAAAGCAAATTAAAAAACAATGAAAAAAGTCCTACACTTATCCTATGTGATTGAATAAATTCTACTTACAATCCTTGCATAATAGAACTGTCATGTTGCTATTGTTGTATACAATACAGTTAGTTCCAACTCATACTGCCCCTGTAAGAAGTTTCCGAAGAACAGCTGGTGGGGTTGAACTACTGATCTTGTGACTCCCAGTCCAGAGCTTACCCTATAGTGCCACAACAGGAGTTCATGGCTACTATAATATTATTAGGGGAAGAAACCATAGTTGCATAGAACTGGTGAGACCACCATTAGCAGTGAGGCTGTGGTCGGACATCAAATGTACTAAACATCATTTTAGTAAAGGGTTCCACCTTTAAGTTATCTGAAAGCCAGTAAACATGTGTTGATTATCAGTCACAATTTCTGTTTTTTGTTTTGTTTTTTTCAGGGCTACAAATCAAAGTACCAGTATAAATATATAAATGAAGTTGTACTTATGTATCAGACTTAAGGAAGAGAATGTATCCCTGCCTTCAAATAGTCCATAATTAGTGAAGGCAAATACATAGTTTTCATCATAAAGTGAAATAAATGAAATATGAGAGATGAGTACACAATATATTTGAACATATATTTAAACATCCTGTATGAAATGAAGATATTAATTTACTTTACATAAACAAGTATTTAGAAAGATAGCTCTGAATAGATCATGAAAACTTGGTATCACTTTCATTTCACTATATAAAAGAAAGGTTTTTTTAGTTTTGTTTTTCAAGGCTAGTTTCCACAGAGATCTTATAGGCATTTAGTAAACATTTCAGTGGCTATATTATTTTTAAATATAAGAAAAAATGGACATATCTAGATGTTTTTCACAGAATCACCTCAGTTCCCTGCTTCAACAGTGCTTGAATGGAACCCGTGCATACCGGCTTCCCCCCAAGGGGCTGCTCTCCACCACCTTCTGCCAGCCGCATCATCAGGCACCTAGGGTCCCAGCGCCTTGCTGCCGCTGTCTTTTGTCGAATGCCGCCCTGGCGACTCGTCCCCCTCTCAGGTGCAGCAAAACTAAAACCAGGACTTGGAGGCCGCCACCAACCACCAGGTCACCGTGGAGTTCTAACCTCCTGCGTCTACCTGTCCACTACTTCAGCTGCCATGATGTGGCTTTGAAGAATTTTGCCAAATATTTTGCTGCTCCAGTCTCAGGAGGAGAGGGAACATGCTGAGAAACTGATGAAGCTGCAGAACCTACTAGTTGATCAAGTCTTCCTTAGTGTATCAAGAAACCACACCGGGATGACTGGGAGAGCAGGCTGAATGTAATGGCGTGTGTGTTGCACTTGGAAAAAAAAAATGTGAATCACTCACTACTGAAACTGCACAAACTTGAAACTGACAACAACAACCCCATTTGTGTGCTTCATTGGGATGCATTACCTGAAGGAGCAGGTGAAGTCCAACAAAAAATTGGGTGCTAGTAACCAGTTTGCGCATGATGGGGTCCCCGATTCTGGCCTCACATAGTATCTCTTTGATAGCACACCCTGGGACACAGCAAAGGAGAGGGCGGAGCTTCCTCGTGGCCACAGACATGACTTCCTGGGTCTTCAAGGCAGCACATGCATGTTGGGTTTACCTTTATCTTTTCTACAAAATGTACCAAAGCATTCACTTAAGTTCTTTCACTTGTACTGTTTCTTCAGATAAAGTAATTTGGTACCTCCCCCACAAAACAAACAAAACAAAACAAAACAAAAACCCATGGCTGCCAGTGAGGATCTGCTAAGCCATCTCAAGGTAGAAAGATGAGTTCAAAAGGAATGACAACTGCTATTTTTGGACTCCAAAGGGATAATCTTAACCAATTTTCTTGAAGGACACAGGATGATAAATGGAGCTTATTAAGAAGAGGTTTTAAGAAAATTGAGAACTGCTTTGATGAGGATAAATCAGGATAGTTGCACCAAAAAATTGATTTCTTTCACAACAATGTACCTACTCATTCTTCAAGGATACTGAGGCTGTCCTATGACAGTTTCAGGGAATACCTTACTTCATTCACCTGACAGGCCTGATCTTGTTCCTTTGGTTACCAAAATTCAAAGAACATTTAAAATGAACATGATTTGAGTCCATAAAGGATGCCAAAACCACCATTTTGACATGGTATGAATCAAACAGTGCAGAGTACTTCAGGGAAAGGTTGTTGTTGTTGTTGTTGTTGTTAAGTGCCATCGAGTCGGGTCCGACCCATAGCGACCCTGTACAGGGTTTCCGAGGGTGTAAATCTTTACGGGAGTAGAAAGCCTCATCTTTCTCCCGTGGAGCGGCTGGTAGTTTCGAACCGCTGACCTTAAGGTTCACAGCCCGATTCGTAACCACTACGCTACCAGAGCTCCATTCAGGGAAAGGTTAGAGAGGTGGAAACATGGCCTTCAGAAGTGTATAGATCAGCTTGGAGGATATGTCAAGAAACTACAGCTTCACACTTTGATATTTTTGTTTAACAAAGATTTCTATAATTTGGTCCTCCACTTTCTCTCAGTTTGTCATACTTTTGTGGCTTGCTGGTTGCTATGATGCTGGAAGATATGCCACCAGTATTTTAAATACCAACAGGGTCACCATGGAGCAGAGGTTTCAGCCGACTTTCCAGACTAAGAAGAAGAGGAGGGGTACTTCTGAATGTTAGTCACTGAAAACCTCAAGAATAACAGCAGAGCATTATCAGAAAAAATATGGGAACAGGAAAAAACATTATGAAATAGCACCAGAATATTGTCAGACATACTGCTGCAAGATGACAGCCTCAGGTTGGAAGGTACTCAAAATGCAACTAGGGAAGAAGTGCCTCCTCAAATTAGAGTTCATAGTGATAAAGCAAATGCAATAAAGCTTTGGGGGCCTTCATTTGCTGAAGAAGCACAATGCAAAATGAGAAGAAAGTGCTGCTAGCAAGTTGTTCCCCCGGGAGCCATCAAGGCAAGCAATCAATTCCCTTCAGGACAAACCCCTCCAAGACTGAAACTCAAAGACAACACATGAGCAGGCATGTAAGCTTGCCGGCAACCACATTGGTCTACTGATGAGGGGAAGAGGGGGAAAGACAACAGTGAAGATAAGGGCTGAGTTTGACCATATTCCATAGACTACTGTCTATGGACATTCTGCTGTATCATGATACAATTTATTTATTTGATGCAATGGACTTTTGTGCAATTGTCTTTTTGTATTCATTAATTGCTTTGCATTAAAGTACATAATACATTATACTTAAATTATCATTATTATCAGCTTTTACTTATAAGATTCTCTTATGACATGAAATTACTGATTAATTCGAAATGTCCACTTTTGTGTTTAGCAGTCCAATGTTTAATCTACTGAACCACTAGAACTTTAAAATTTTAAATATAATTTATGAAGCAGTTTCTTGCCTTTAGTATGTAAGAAAAATATTTCAGTGATTAGCATCAAATGCTATTTACAAAAATTACCAAATTTTTGATAAAATTCAGAATTAAATTGATCTCCGGAGTCCTGGTTTGGCGCTGTGGGTTAATGCGCCAGAATGCAAAGCCATTCAACTGCAAGGTCAGCAGTTCAAGCTCATCAGATGGTCCTTGGAAACCCTATACAGGGTTGCTATGTGTTGGAACTGACTCGACGGCACTTAACAACAACAATATATCTATCATGGTGTGACACTATAGGATAAACACTGAACAGCAAGGTCTGTTTGAATAACAAGGTCAGCTGTTCAAACTCACCATTCACTC
>NW_006408581.1:3426757-3445063 GCF_000296735.1 Chrysochloris asiatica | reverse complement strand
CTTGTGGTCCAGTGCTTTATCCAACAGCACCACCCCAGGATTATAATTGCAAACCCCCTCCAAAAAAATAATACCCAAATGTGTTAGAAGATAATGTTTAAAAATCCATAGTTACACTAGAATACATGGTTACAAATAAAACACTCTGAAGCACTACCATCCTCACCCCACGCTCTTGTTGATTATCATGTTATCTTGTTGTTAACTGCCTTTGAGTTGGTTCTAACTCATAGCAATCCTTTGTACACCAGAACAAAGCACAGCCCGGTCCTGCACCAACCTCACAATGGTTGTTAAGCTTGTGCGCATTTTTGCTGTCACTGGCCAATCCATCTGGATGGGGTTCTTCTTTTATTTTGTTGAGCCCTCCACTTATAAGAAACGATGTCTCACCATCCTTGCTTTTAAAGTGCATTCTATAAATACTTCTTCAAACAAAGATCTGTTTGTTCTGGCAGTCCATTATTCTTCATAATTCAGATACATCAGTTATTCTGTGTTCTTCCTTATTCATTGTTCAACTTTCACATGCATATGATGTTGTTGTTAGGTGCTATCGAGTTGGTACTGACTCATTATGTACAGCAGAACGAAACATGCATATGGCTTGACTCAGGCACACCTTAGTTCTCAAACTGATGTCTATGATCTTGAACACTTTAAAGTTGTCTTGTGGAACAGAATTACCTAATGCAATATATCATTTGAATCATGGCTGGTGTTTGATTATGGATCTAAGCAAAATGAAGTCCTTGACAACTTCACCTCTGTTCGAACTATCTTTATAGCAAAATTTTATTTGCATGTGATATTAATGTTATTGTTTGATGATTTAAACATTCCCTTGGCTTACTGTCTTTAGAATGAGCCAGTTAGCTGTCTTCCCAATTTCTTGACATAGATGAGTGAGTGGCTCCAGTGCTTCATCAGTTTGTTAAAAGATTTCAGTTTGTATTCTTTCAATTCCTGGAATCTTGTTTTATATCAAAGTCTTCTGTGCAGTTTAGACTCCTTCCTTCAGTCCCATCAGTGGTGGGTTATATACTACTTCTTGAAATGGTTAAACAAAGATCATTTTTTTTTGGTACTGTGGCTTTGTGTATTCCTTCCATCTTGTTTTAATGCTTTCTGCATCATTCAGTGTTTTGCCCATAGAATCCTTCAATATTACAAGTCAAGACTTGATATTTTTTAATACAATTCTTTGACCTTGAGAAATGCTAGTCTTCCTTTTTTTGTGTTTTAACTCCAGGTGTTTGCATATTTCTTTATAACACTTTGTCTGATCAAACTTTTCATTAAAATTTTCTGTTTAGCTCTTCTATGTGCTCATTTCTTCCATTCACTTTAACATTTCTCTCCTGACATCCATTTTGATCTTTTCTTTCTTTTGTCTCTTTGTAATGACCTTTTGATTTCTTCATGTATGATGTTCTTGATGTTATTCCACAACTCTTTTGGTCTTTAGTCATTAGAGTCTAATGCATCAAATCTGTTCATGAGATGGTTTCTAAATTAAGATGGGATATGTTCAACATCAAGGAGCTCTGGTAGCATATGGGGTTATGCATTGGGCTGCAAACCTAAGGTCAGCAGTTCAAAACTACCAGCTGCTCTGTGGGAGAAAGATGAGGCTTTCTGCTCCTGTAAAGATTTACAGGCTCAGAAACCTTGTACAGGGTCGCTATGAGTTGGAACCGACTTGATGGCACTTAACAACAACAACATGTTCAACAACATAATGTTTTGGCTCTCATGGATTTGTTTTGTTTTGAGCTTCAGCTTGAACTTTCATGTAAGCAATTGATGGTCTGACCCACCATAGTACCCTGGCTTTCTTATGGCTGATGATGTGAAGGTTTTCCATGTGTCTTCCTATAGATTTATTCAGTTTGAATCCTGTGTATTCAATTTAGTGAGATCCATGTGGAAAATTGCATTTTAGATAGTTTTGAATAGGTATTTGCAATGATTACGTCATTGGTCTTGCAAAATTCTATTATGTGATCTCCAGTATCCTTTCTAACATACCAATGCCACATTTTCCAACTACTGATCCTTCCTCTTTGTTTTCAACCTTTACATTCTAATCACCAATATTTATCGACACATCTGGATTGCATGTTTGGTCAATTTCAGAATGAAGAAATTGGCAGAATTCTTTAATTTCATGATCACTGGCTTTAGTGATTGCTGCATAAATTTGAATAATAGTAGTATTAACTGGTCTTGGTTGCAGGCCTATTGATAACTGTGCTATCACAGACAGCATTATCACAGATCTTGAAAAGTTCTTTTTAAGATGAATGTGACAAATTCCTCTTCAATATGTTATTCCCGGCATAGTAAACTGTATAAGCGATTCAAAATGACCAATCCCAGACCATTTCAGTTCACCTAGTATATCTATGTTTATAGGGTCCATTTCAGTTTGACAACTTCCATTTTTCCTAGATACATACTCTGTACATTCCATGTTCTAATTAGTAATGGACGTTTGCAGCTATTTTTTCTCATTTTGAGTTGTACTTCATCAGCAGATGTATGTCCTGAAATTTTTAGTCCATTCATATCATAAAGATCAACTCTATTTTGAGGAAACAGCTCTTCCCAGTCATATTTGAGTGTCTTCCAACCTGAAGGACTCATCTTCCAGCACTATATCGTACTATATGCGGGTGTTATTCATGATTTCATCTAATGTTATTAAGTGCTGTTGAGTCTGTTTTACCCCATAATGACCCTATATAGGGTTTCCAAAGAGCGGTTGCTGACCTTGAGGTTCAGACCCACCTTACAGTTAAGTGCATTAACCCACAGCAGCACACCACTATAATTGATGATGTTCTGTTTTTATTCATAAGATTTAGACTGCCTCTCCTTTTTCCTAGTCTGTGGTAGTCCGAGACTTCCACTGAAACCTTCCCGACACAGGTGTTTCTGCTGGTATGTCAAATGCCTGTGGCATACCTTCTAGCATCACACCAACTCGTAAACCACCAAAGTACAACAGACTGACAGATGAGTGGTGGACTCTCATCCGAGAGAAATGTATTTAAAAACTGCTTTAGATTCAGGCTCAGTTTTGTTAATGTTAGTAAACAGTTTCAGATGCTTTATAAAATAAATATTTCAACTAGAGATTTTATTATTTATTACCCAGGTGGTGGTAGTGGTGTGCCGTGGAATCGGTTCTGACTCATAGTAACCCTGCATAGGATTTCTGAGGTTATAAATCTTTATGGGAACAGAAAGCCTCATCTTTATCCCAAAGAATGACTGGTAGTTTTGAACTGCTGACCTTGAAGTTAGTAGACAAACTCAAAATCGTTCAAAACCACTATGTTACCCTATGACTTATTATCTTTGTTTTTGTTTTTTTTAGTTTAGTTTTGTTTTTTTTTCTGACAGCTTTCTATGTGTATAATTTATCATCAGAGTTTTTTGGTTATTTTTTTCCCACATATTATGAGGATTTCACTTTTTTTTTTACTGCTAATTTTTGATAATGCTATAATTTCTTTTTAAAATAAGCAAACTATAATCAAAATAATGGGTTGACTTTCAGTTTGTGGAAAGCTATATAATGCTATGTCTAATATCCATGTTGATATTAGTATCTTAGTTTGGTTTCACATTTCAAATATTAGTAATTGTCTTTTGTTCTCTTGCCTTATGTCATAGATTTAGGCATCTAATCAGAAAACAGCCTGCAGTGGTGACTCAACTCTTGTAAACTTACTTTAAAGATCATCATCTGCATATAGTTGAATAAAATTTGTCTAAGTCTTGATATAGCATTATCCATAGCATAATTATGCCCAGAATTATGTTTTCAGTATTATGTAAAAGACTTCTAAATGTTACTGTCTTCCAAACATGGTAGTTCTATTGCTTTAAATCATTCTCAAATAATACAGATGGTAGATCAAAATCAACTTGAGTTCAATCAAAATGTCCAAGTTCAAAAAGCCACTCCACCATAATTATATCTCTTACTCATGCTCAAATTTAAAATTTCTCTTGTTCTGATTATTTTACATGAATGGTTCTTCTGTAGTGGCCTGTAACACTTTACATTATGTTTAAAAAACAAGGGAATTGTCCATATTTATTAAAACAATTACATGGAAAATCATGAAATGATGAATAATTGTTTTGTTCCAATAAGATATACACATGGCTATCTAATTTAGATATGAGAGGAAGAGACAGGGACAAAGAGAATGATTGTGCCAGGTCTATATTTATAGAAAGGTAAAAGACAGTAAAAAAAAAAAAAGAAAGAGAATTGTATCAAAATGAAATGTTCCTGATAAATATACAAATATTTGGTTATAGACAAGACTGATGAGTACACGTGTCCCATATAACAGTGCTTTTTAATGAGTACTGATAGGTCATTCTCATGTATTTAATTCATTTACAGTGAAAATAATGTTGTTGCTAGTTGCCTTTGTAAGGATTCTGTTCCATATGGTTTTCAAGATCATACACTGTCAGAAGCAAATAGCTAGACCTGTTACTGAGAGCCTTGGGTGTGTGTGAATCATCAAATTTTCTATTACTAATCAAGTACTCTGGTAGCATAGTGGTTACGAATTGGGCTGTGAACTTTCAGGTCAGCGGTTTGAAACTACCAGCTGCTCTGCGGGAGAAAGATGAGGCTTTCTACTCCCATAAAGATTTACACCCTCGGAAACCCTGTACAGGGTCGCTATGGGTCGGAACTGACTCAACGTCACTTAACAACAACAATCAAATACTTAACCATTTGTTCCATTCAGCCTTCTGAAAATAATAATGATTAAATTCACTGTCATTGAGGTGATTCTTATTCATAATTACCCTATATAGGGTTACTTAAACTGTAAATCTTTACACATCTTTCTCTCCCACAGCAACTGATAGGTTTGGACCATTGATCTTGGCGTTAGCAGACCAATGTCTAACCCACAGCACCACCAAGGTACCGTGAAAATAATAGTAGCTTTAAATTCTATGAATTGAAATTATGAAGGTGTGTATATTATGGAAATTAAAGAATGCATTATATGACTAAGGATGTAGAAGCTTATTAGAGTATATTCTGGCAAAGTTTGTATCACAGTCCTTTTCTTCCCACCAGAAATCCAAACAAAATACTGCCATTGGGTTCATTCTATTTCAGGTAACTCTATACAGGGTTTCTGAGACTGTGAATATTTATTAAAGCACATAGTATCATCCATCTCCTACTTAGCAGGTGGTGGTTTTGAAATGTCAACCATTTGTTTATCAGTCCAAAGTCTATCCCATGATGCCACTAGGAATTCCACAGGTTTTCCAATAATTCTTTGAAAATCTATCCATTTTCTTCTGACTAATTTTCATCTCATTAATCCAGTAATTGGAATCCTGATATGGTGCTGTAGGATCAGCTCTGGACCGAAATGTTGGTGTTAACTATACTATCGGTAGCTGAAATTTATCAGCCACTCCTTGGAAACCCTATACAGGGTCTCTATGAGTGGAAGTAACTGGACAGCACTTAACAACAACAACACGCAAGCAACATGCAGAGAGAAAAACAAAAACAAAATTTGCTACCTAAAAATCAAAAGGCTTTTCCTTCATCAAACAAAATGAAAAAATAAATAAATAAATAAATAACCGTGTAACTCAGTCCCTAATGAAAAAAAGTTGACTATTCACCTTACAACTATTGAAAACCCTATGGAAACACATTTGCTAATGCAGTGTTGTATCTCTTAGTGTTACAACAATGAAAACAAAGCAAGGTAAACGAGCAAACTGGAGTGCAGTTCTATCTAAAACACACAAGGAGTTGATATGAGATAGAATCAATCTACCACAATTGTTCTGGTTTTTATTGTAGTTGTTGCTTATGTAACTAGAAGTGTCCAATTATGTGAGTCTTCCCTCAAAAAAGTTGTTCAGCTTCAATATGCTGATATTGATATCTTTCCAAATAAATATCTAAATAGCCATGGCTAGTTGTTTTTACACGCTGCTGTTGTTAGGTGTCATCAAGTTGGTACTGACTTATAGTGATGCTATGTATAACAGAAGGAAACACTGCCTGGTCCTATGCCAACCTCACAATCATTGCTATATCTGAGCCCATTGCTGCTGCCACTGTGCCTGTCCATCTAGTTGAGGGTCTTCCTCTTTTTCTCCAACCCTCCACTTTACCAAACATGATATCCTTCTCCAATGACTGGTCCCTCCTGATAATATTTCCAAAGTGTGAAAGACGAGGTCTGCCATCCTGCTTTCCAAGAAGCATTTTGAATGTACTTCTTCCAGCACAGATCTGGTTGTTCTTTTGGTAGTCCATGATACTCTCAATAGTCTCCTCCAAAATAATGACTCAAATGCATAAATCTTTTTAATGATCTTTCTTAGACACTGTCCAACTTTTACATGTATATGAGGTTATTCAAAATAGCATGTCTTGGGCCAGGTATGTTAGTCCTCAAACTAACATCTTGGCTCTTCAACACTTTAAAGAGGTCTTGTGCAGCAGATCTGCAATACATCACTTGATTTCTCAACTGTTGCTTCCATGAGTGTTGATCATTGATCCAAGCAAAATGAAGTCTTTTCTCCATTTGTATGGATGCTATTTATTAGTACAGCAATAAGAATTTTTGTTTTCTTTATATTGAGGTGCAACCCATACTTTGAGGAGGCAGCTCTTTCCCAGTCCTATTTTGAGTGCCTTCCAAGCTATACCTCACAATATTCTGGTGCTTTTCATCATGTTTCAATATTCAATATTCTGGTGCTGACAGTGTTCCATTGCTATTCATCAGGTTTTCAGTGACTAAATACCCTAAAGTAGTCTGTCTTTCCTTCTTTCTAGTCTGTCTTCATCTGGAAGTTCAGGTGAAACCTGCCCACCATGAGTGGCCCTGCTGCTATTTAAAATACCCATGGCATAGTTTCTAGAATCACAGCAACCTACAAGTCACCACAGTATGACAAACTGACAGATGAGTGGTATGTTTAAACTGTTTTCTTTCAGATGGAGTACCAATTTTCAAATGTTTTAAGTGTACTAATATCTTAATTCTAAATGGACTGAACCAATGAGGTAAGTAGTGAATATAAGCCTCAGAATAACTTGATGTATCTACTTAAAAATTTCCTTTAAGAAACCTTTATATTTAGAAGTACTGGTGCTACAGAAGTGAGGTGCTTGCATGCTATCCATAAGGTCAGCAATTTAAACATGCCAGAAGTTCTTGGGGGAGAAAATGTGGTAATCTGTTTCCATAACAACTATAACCTTAGAAATCGGATTGATCATTTCTACCCTTTCCAATGAAGTTCTGGTGTGGCACCATAGGATAAGTGCTCCTCCACAAGGTCTGTTTAAACCTCAAAGTTGGCTACTCCTCAGAAACCTGATACAGAGTCACTATAAGTCAGAACCAACTTGACAACACTTAACAACACCAACCCTTCCCAATATAGTTGCTGTTAGTCAAATTAACTTAAGGGCTGGCAGTTTGGTTTTTGGATTTATCCTTTAAACTTGATTCACTGCAATATAGCTATACTAAGAGATAGTTTAATATATATATATTTTTTTTAATTGCTCAATCAACATTTTTTTAGCAAGTTATTTGTATAAGGCACTGTGCTAGCCACTAGGTATAAGAGTTATCAAAAGACATCAGTGCCAATTTTTTTTTATAGACCACAACAATAGGATAATAAAAAAAAAATCATAATTAAATGTAGGACAAGTGCTTCTTCTTAGAAGTTTCCAGGAAACTCCTAAGTCTTGATGGTATAATAAATAGTTAAGCACTTGGCTGGTAACCAAAAGGTATCAATTTGAACCCACCCAACTCTTTAGGAGAAGAAAGACTTAATGATGCACTTCCATAAAGTTTAGAGTCAATAAAACACTCTGAGCTGTTTTACTTTTCTATATGGGTTGTTATGAATTGATATATCAACTTTACAGCCCCTAACAATAACAACAAATGCATACAATTCAATAAGATCCTACTATTTCTATGAAGGAGTCCTGGTGTGGCACTGTGGGCTAATGTGGTAGACTGCAAAGTTGGTTTCAACCACAAAGTCAGTGGTTCAAGCTCACCAGTGACTCCTTGAAAACCCTATAGAGGGTAGCTATGGGTTGGAACCAACCTGATGGCACTTAACAACGACAACAGTTTGTATGACTATTGCTGTTCTTCTTTTCATATGTCGTCAAGTTGGTTTTGACTCATAGCAACCCAGTATAGGGTTTCTAACACAGGAGCATTTGGTGGGTTTGAACTGCTGACCTTATGATTCTCAGTCCAGTGCTGATCAAATAGTGCCATACCACGAGTCCTTTGAATATTGTTGTTGTTGTTAGGTGCCATCGAGTTGATACCGACTCATAGCTACCCTATGTTCAACAGAACAAAACACTGCCTGGTCCTAGGCCAACCTCACAATTGTTGCCGTGCTTGAGCCCATTGATGTTGCCACTTTGCCAAGCCATTTCACTGGGGGTCTTCCTCTTTTTCTCTGAATATTAGGCCAACCTCACAATTGTTGCCACGCTTGAGCCCATTGATGCTGCCACTTTGCTAATCTATACCACTGGGGAACCCTTTTTCTTCCAAAATTTACAACATCATCCATGGGTCATACAGAATTACCAACTTGAAAATTAGCCTACCATATTTGGTCAAACATTTAATTAATTCACCCCTAATGTGATGGCTGGAACTGCAGCTACCTTGGCAGTGCCCAACCAAATGATTTCATGGGCCTTGGTGTGGCTTCTGGGTAGGAAGTTCCCCATCCCTGCCCTGTAGGAAAGAGTAGAGCTTTCCAATAGAGTGTCCTCGTCTGTAATCATAATCCTGATATGGACTGTAGGATATGCACTGGAATACTAACTACAAAGTTGGTGTCTTAAACCTATGAAACTCAACTTGGAAACCCTATAGAGGGTTGATATGAGTTAGAATCAACTCAGTAGCACTTAACAATGAAAAAAACAGACAGAAATCATTACAAAAAAAGATAGCCATATCTTTCTTCTGCAATCACTCATTTACTGGTTAACAGTCAAACGTTGAACTTCTGTGCCACCAGGGTTCTTTGATTAACATTGTTGTTGTTGTTAAGTGTCTTCAAGTGTGTTCTAACTCATGTTGTTGTTGCTAGGTGCCATTAAATAGGTTGCAACTCATAGCAACTTTATGCAAAACAGAAACACTCTTCAGTCTTCTGCCGTTCTCACAATTGTTGTTATGCTTGAGTCCATTGCTGCAACCATATGGCAATCCATCTTGCTGTGGATTTTTTTTTTTTTTTTTTTAATCTGTTTCACTGCCTTTCCACATTACGAAGCATGATGTCCTCCTCCAGGAATTGGTTCTTTTTGATAATATGTATGCAGTATGAAAGATGAACTTTTGTCATCTTTGCTTCTAAGGAGCATTCTAGCTGCACTTCTTCCAACACAGATTCGTTTGTTCTTCAGGCCATTCATGGTATTTTTAATATTCTTCTACAACTCAAATGCATCAATTCTTCTATAGTTTTCCTTATTCATTGTCCAACTTTCTCATGTATATGGGGCAATTTAAGATACCATGGCTTCGGTCAGCACACCTTAGTCCTCAAACTGAGATTTAGGCTTTTGAACACTCTAAAGAGGTCTTTTACAGTAGATTTACCTAATGAAATAAGTTATTTGATTTTTTGACTGATGCTTCCAGGAGTGTTGATAGTTGATACAAGCAAAGTAAAGTCTTTGACAACTTCAATCTTTTTTCCACTTATCATGATGTTATGTATTCATCCAGTTGTTGAGTATTTTTGTTTTCTTTACATTCAGGTGCAATCTATACTGAAGGCTTTGGTCTTTGGTCTTCATCTGTAAGTATTTTAAAATCTCTTCAGTTCCAGCAAGCAAAGTTGTGTAATCTGCATATGAATCTTCCTACAATCCTGATGCACGTTGTATTTCATAGAATCCATTTTCTCAGATTATTTACTCAATATACAGATTGAATAAGTTTGGTGAAAGGCTACAACCCTGGTGTAAACCTGATTCTTAACCACTCAGTGCCTCCTTGTTCTGTTTGGACGACTGCATCTTGATCTATGTACAGGTTTTCATGAACACAATTAAGTGTTCTGAAATAACCCTTCTCTGCAATGTTAGTTTGTCATTATCCACATAATGAAAGCTTTTTTCATAGTCATTAAAGCACAGAGACACATCTTTCTTGTGTTCTCTGCTTTCAGTGAAGATCCATCTGACATCAGCAGTGATGGCCCTCATTCCATGTTGTCTTCCAATGTTAGTTTGAACCTCTAGTGATTCCCTGTCAATGCACAGTTGCAGCCATTTTTGAATTATCATTAGCACAACTTTACTTGAATTTGATATTAATGATATTGTCTGATGATTTCCACATTCCATTGGGTTACTTATCTTTGGAATGGTTACAAATATATATCTCTTTCAGCTGGCCAGGTAACTGTCTTCCAAATTTCTTGACATAGGTGAATTAATATTTCCAGTGCTGCATTAGTTTGTTGAAATATTTCAATTTGTATTCCATCAATTCCCAATTCCTTGTCTTTGCTAATGGCCTCAGTACTCCTCATAGCGACCCTGTATATAGTTTCTTAGGAGTGACTAATGGGTTTGAATGCCTGACTTTGTAATTAGCAGATCAGTACTTCTCCTATAGCACCACACTAGAACTCCTTGGTTAATGTTATTGTTGTTAAGTCCGTTCCGACACATAACAACCTTGTGTAGTGTTTTCAGGGTCTGCCAAATCTTCTGGTATCCACCGAGTGTTTATTATAGAGTACCACACCAGAATTCCATTGTTGTTGTTAAGTGCCGTCAAGTTGGTTCCGACCCACAGCAACTCTGTATAGGGTTTCAGAAGTATGAGCTTGAACCACCAACATTTTGGTTCAAACTGACTTTGAAGTCCAGCACATTAATCCACAGCACCACACCAGGACTCCATGATTTCATTACTATTGTCCAGTTAACTTCCTTGTTCCCCTTTCATTATCTATAAAAAGTAAATACTACTCATTTCTTATTATTGCACATCAATATCATGAACTTTACTCAGAAACAGTACACAAAAGGAATTTGGACACTTTAAATTGAACAGAATTAGTTTGGTAATATTTTGTGTCACTACTTTATGCCCAATTATGAATAGCTATGATCTCTATGTATAATAATGGTAAACGGCATTAATAAGAATCTGACTGACCAGATGACCTTCCCATAACTTTCCAATTCTGTGACTTTATAAATCTATTATCTTATCTAACCATCTTTGAATCAGACTGCAATGGATTCAGTCAGATTAATTCAGCCTTCCTGACAATCGATGATAATTCTGATGCCCAGAACTATGGCTTACTCATTATCAACTGAAGCCAGACAGTCCCATAAACCTAGATACAATAAGATGTTATCAGATCTATGAAAAACAAAATGTTATGAATGCTTTCTGCCCTGGCTTCTAATTCAGTTGCTATATCTGACTGTCTACAAAATGCTGAAATCTCTATTCAATAATTATTATTAGTTTTGTTTTTTTCAAAATGAGGACAATGGCATAGAGTGTAATAAAAGTGTATTGCTATGGTGGTGGTGGTGGTTTTGTGCCGTGGAGTCAGTTTTGACTCATAGCGATCCTGTACAGGGTTACAGAGGCTGGAAATCTTTACAGGAGCAGAAAACTAACTTCCATAGATCATAATAATATCAACAGGTGATTCTTTTTGTAACAATTGATATTTGGGAATGTAATTTTTGTATTCTTTAAAAAATAGTTGTTTTTTGCCCAATGTTGATCTGGAGTCCCTGGAGTTCTCCTGGAGAAAATAAATGTGTTCAGCCTGACTGAATTACAAATAAACAGTAGCTTGATATTTATCTGCAGGTATTTGAAAGGGGTAGACAAAAAAAGAGTAAGAGGAAATTTAAGAAGGCTAAATGTTATTACTTGAATATTAGAAATCAAACTGGTAGCAAAGTTGCAGATAAAAAATGAGAAGAATTTAATTTTAATATATAGGAGTCCTGGCGTGGCGCTATAGAATAAGCTTTCAATCACAAGGTCAGAACCACAAGGTTGATGGTTCAAACTCACCAGCCACTCTTCTCTACATAATTTTGCTAAGGTTGAAACCAATTCATAAATGCATATATATGTTTGTGTACATGCACTAAGACATACATACATAAATTTGTGTGTGTGTGTGTATATTTGTTGTTGTTGTTGTTATGTGCCGTGGAGTCGGTTCAGACTCATAGCGACCCTGTACAGGGTTCCTGAGGCTGTAAATCTTTACGGGAGCAGAAAGCCTCATCTTTCTCCTGCAGAAGCTGGTAGTTTCGAACTGCTGACCTTGCGGTTCACAGCCTGATTTCTAACCACTAAGCTACCAGAGCGCGCTCTCTCTATATAGATAGATAGATAGATAGATAGATAGATAGATAGATAGATAGATAGACAGATAGAGTGAGAGAAAGAGTTGTTGTGGCATACTAAGTTAATGTAGGTTATGTGGGTTAATGCACTGGACTGCAAGGTTGGTTTGAATGGCAAGTTCGGTAGTTCAAGTTTACCAGCTGCTCCTCAGAAACCCTATACAGGGTCACTATGAGTCAAAACTTACTTGATGGCACTTAATAACAACATATATGTAGTCTTGTGTTGCTGTAGGATAAGCACAGGACTGCAGGTCAGTTTGGACCTCAGGGTTAGTGGTTGAAACTCATCATATATTCCTGGGAACCTTGGAAACCTTTTACAGGATTGCTATGAGTGGGAACGAGCTTGATGGCACTTTACAAATATAGATATATTTGAACTGCCAAACTTTCAGTTTGAAGTACAGTGCTTATTCTACAGCTGTGGAGCTGGTGGTGGATTAAACACACACGTATATACACACATATAAAGGGACTTCAAAAAGTTGGTAGAAAAATTCTATTAGCTTTCCATGCCATTTTCCATCAACTTTTGAAGGCCTTTCACATATATTGTGTTTTACTGACAAAATCATAATATCACCATTAATCTAAAATTTTCAGAATTATATAAAATATTGAACCCATTTTTCAAGTTTCTCTGAATCCCTATTAACCCACAATTTAGAGTGTAAATTAAACCATTGAAGTAGTATCTTTGACATGGTTTTGCCTTTATATTGTAAAATTCTAGAATACTTGTGTGGCTTATTATTTTATTACTCACAGTAGGAATATAGATCAACACCATGATTTTATTTGTGATATTATTGCAGAGGTACAGACAGTTAAATTGCAATCTTTGCTTTCTAAAAATTCATAATGATTGAATATATTTCCTCTCACTCTCCCTCCCAAACTTATTCTTACCCTCTAAACAATTTTCTTTTTTTTTTTTTTCAAATGTATTTACCCTGTAAACTATTGCAAAACTCCATCCAGTCTGGCATAAAGCCAGAAGTATGTAATAGAGTATATCCTATTCCTAAGGAGATCTGTACTGTAGTGGTTATGAGGTAGCAGTCTGAAACTAACAGCAGTCTGAAACTAACAGCTGCTCCATGGGTGAAAGATGAGGCTTTCTGCTCCCTTAAAGACCGACAGCCTTGGAAACCCTTACAGGGTCACTATGAGTGAGAACCAACTCAATGTCACACAGCCACTATCCTATTTTTATAGCCCAGCTAGTCTATAAACCTGTTATTGCAATTTATGCTTGTTACTAGTGCATCAGTTCCACCTTATTGGTGCAGAGCACAACTACTCCATTGGACTTTCAAAGCTGACCCACATAATATATACTCTAGTCTTAAGTCATTAAAAATATGTATTTATAAAGAAATAGATTTAAAACTTTCCAAAGAGAATAAACAGACCAAAGAGAAATCAGCCCATAAAAGTCAAATCTCTACTGAGGAAAGAGCATGAAAATTGGAGTGGTTATGAATCAGGCTTTGAACCTCAAGGCCAGCAGTTTGAAACTACCAGCTATTCCACCACCACCACCTAGAAATACAATGGTCTAAAATAAGTTTCAATATCATTGAAGTATCATTGGGGTATAGACAACGAGTTGGAGAACAAATTAAGAGTTACAACTATTCTACATATGAGTCACTTTATTGCTAGTTTCCTGAAATTTCTTCCTTGAGATAAAATAGATCCTAAAATAGCTGAAATGTCTAGATGATGTATGTGATGTTTTGGATGAGTCACTCTAGAGAACAGTGAAAAAGACTTCAGTCTCAAAACCCTAATCTAAATACAGAGCACTCTCTAGTCTTTATAGAGGTCTTGCTGGAAGTGACCATTGCAAAATAGCCAAGGGATAACTTTGGTGAAGAGGTGCATCAAGAAAATTCATAGAAGTTGGAGATGAGGGAAGATCAAATAAATACAGTTAGCATACTCTGTGTTAATCTCTGTAGTTGGGTTATCGATGTATAAACCATAGGTATATATGTGTTGTATATGTCTGTGTTCATAAATTTTTTAATTCTTTCCAGGAACTTCTCACTTCCTTGAAACAGTTTAGAGTTATTTTTCTCATGAGCTCTTATAAAACCATGAAGAGAAAAGCATGACCTCATCCAGTTACTTGCTGGTTTTCTGTGTAAATAGGTTAACACACAAGAAGCTATTCAAAAACAGATTTCACGAGTAAAGTAAAATAAATTTTTTTTCTTTTCTATTTTATTTCATAAATTACATTCCATACCTTTAAATTGTCTTCTCTCCTCCAAGATATCACTAGGGTATGTTTGACTCAAATCTATAATGAATACACCAAAATTGTAAAAATGTACAGCCATGGTAACAAAATTCTAAGGCAAAAAGGTTTAGATTTAGTCAATGTAGGGTATACAGCAGTAATAAATTACTAGATAGTGGCAACCCCAGAATATTTAAATAATAAGCTGCTAGCTAGCCTTAAGGTCAGCAGTTCAAAACTACCAGCTCTTGTGCGAGATAAAGGTGCAGCTTTCTGCTCTTGTAAATATTTACAGCCTCAGAAACCCTATTCAGGGTCGCTATGAGTCGGTAACAACTCTACGGCTTACAACCACCACCATCAGTGGCTTTATGAAATATTTGGGTTGTATGAAGTTTTAAATGCTCAGTTCCTATCTTGTGTGGTACCATAGGATAAGCACTAGATTGCTTACCACAAGATTGATGGTTCAAACACACCATCAACTCCTTGGAATCTCTACACAATGTTACTATGAGTTGGGACCAACTTGACAGAACTTAATAACATATTAACAATCTGAAAGAGGGGTGGTAGATTGGAACTGATAACTTTGCAGTTCGCAATCCAATGCTGATCCTACAGCACCATACCAGGAGTCCATTTGAAAAATATTATTGTTCTAAGTGCCATTAAGTCAGTTCCAACTCATAGCAATCCTGCATAAGGTTTCCAAGAAGTGGTTGGTAAGTTTAAACCACTGACTTTGTGGTTCAAACTGACCTTGCAGTCCAGTGTTTCATCCCACAGAGCCACACCAGGACTGCAACAGAACATTGTTGTTGTTGTTAAGTGCCGTCGAGTCGATTCCAACCCACAGAGACCCTGTGCAGGGTTTCCGAGGCTATAAATCTTTACGGGAGCAGAAAGCTTCATCTTTCTCCTGCGGAACAGCTGGTAGTTTCGAACTGCTGACCTTAAGGTTTGTATTCCGATTCATAACCACTACACTACCAGAGCTCCTTTGTTGTTGTTATGTTAAGTGCCGTCGAGTCAGTTCCGACCCATAGCGACCCTGTATAGGGTTTCCGAGGAGCGACTGGTGAGCTTGAACCGCCGACCTTGCAGTTCAAACGGCTTTGCAGTCTGGCTCATTAATCCACAGTGCCACACAAGGACTCCTTCTTAGTCAATAGTAAATAGGAGGATTGCCAGAAACCATGTTTTTCTTCTCACTTTACTGACTGTCATATGTCATTGTCAATATTTAGACTTCTTTAAAAGAGTTTACACATAACAGAAGGATGGCTCAATCATGCCATGGTTTTATTTTTTATGTGATTGACACATAAATAATAGTTTGCCAAATATTATTTTTAGAGAAAAAAATGAAACAAAATATTTTGAAATACATTTTAATTTTGAAAAAAATACTAGGAATTTTGAGTAATTTAAAACATATCTTAGTATTAATTAACCCTAGACATTTATTTCTTCTTATTTTTGGCATAGGACATTTGTATATGTCAATTTTTATGTTTTATATATTACCTGTTAAAATTTGTATATGATCTGATTAGAAACTTTGAAAAAGAGTAATGCATGTAAAATAACCAAATTCAATTGTATTGCTAATACCCAGAAATGTCAACTCTAAACATTTTTTATATGCCCTTAAGGTATGTTTTTAGTGTTATATACATGCTTAAAAACACAGGGTTTTGTATTTATTATTAGTTAATAGTCTCCTTAATTGGCTTAAGTTTCTGGATAATGTTAATCCATGTAGACTAAACACTTCCGTGGTGATTGTGAATAGGGCTGCGAACCTCAAGGTCAGCAGTTCGAAACTACCAGCTGTTCTGTGGGAGAAAGATGAGACTTTCTGCTCCCGTAACAATTTACAGCCTCGGAAGCCCTGTACAGGGTCGCTCACTATTAGTTGGAGCCAACTTCACTGCACATCACCACCACCACCAAATACATTCTACATTTTGCTACCATAACTCTTCTGCCATGATCTTTTAATCGCTTCATACCCACGGGATAGCTGGACCATAAAAATGGGAACCCAAAACAGAATTGATGTATTCAAATTATGATGTTAACAAAAAATAGTGCGTATGAGGGAATTTCAGGAAGTTCGTGGAAAAAAACACTTTAAAGGTAACATGGAAGCTGCAAGAATTCAAGGAAACTTTCCATTATCTTTCAATTCCATTTTTACACAAAGATTTTGTATCTTTTTCCCATGAGAATAATGATTTTAAGGGAGAATATAGCTATAAGAAAAGAAAGACTGTGAATGTGACCATGACCTGAAGTATATCATGTAGAACTAGACATGGCATGAAGAGGGAGCAAAATGGCCAAGATAAACTACAGGACCATGACTGTAATGGAAAGCAGCAATGTGCTATTGAGGAATAAAGTAGTAACTGTTGAGAATTTAGGATTGATAGAAAGTAATAAATGAGATTGTAAGGTTTGATATAACTTTGTTGCATCTTTCAGCATGACACTGTTCAAAATCTACAGGTTAGAAATGAGCAGTACATTTGCATCGTCACTGACTATTATTGTCCATATATTTCTATTTAAATGTGTGGTATGTTTAAGATTATCTTCAGATGTGTATATTCTTAGGCAGAGGTTTTAAGGTTAAAGTTAGGCCACACATAAAATGAAGATAGACAGCATGTTGTTGTTGTTAAGTATTGTGGAGTCGGTTCCAACTCATAGTGACCCTGCACTGGGTTTCTGAGGCTGTAAATATTTATGGGAGCAAACCGCCTCTTCTTTTTCCCGCGGAACTGCTGGCATAGTTAGATGCAAAAATAAGTTAATTGAGAGGTTAGTAAGATAGTCAAAATATCACAATATTTTAGACATTTCTGTTCTTTCTTTTTTTTTTTTTTTTTCAGTAGGATAAGCTCTAGACCACAAAGTCAGTTGGAACCAAAAGGTCAGAAGCTTAAACTCACCAGCCATTCCTCTGAAACCCTATACAGGGTCTCTAGGAATCTGAACCAACTCAATGACACTTAAGAGAAACAACAATTGTTAGTGGTAAAGTAGAATCAAAGTCATGATTTGTCCATCTTATGATAGATTCTACTTAGGCAAATAAAGTAGCCACTTACCTAATCAAAGGTGTAATTGATTTTCATCAACATACTACTGTCATCTGCTCTTCATGGACATAGTGGAGACTTCAGTTGTAATTTGGAGGAGCATTGCTAAGTGAATCACTATAAACAGGTCACTAACACTAGAAGAAAAATCAGCTGGCTTCATATTTGATTATACATTGCACTGGATGAGCCAGAGGATTCCAGAGCTAAATGTAAACTATGTTGTTGTTAGGTGCCATTGTCGGTACCGCCCCATAACAACCTTAGGTACAGCAGAAAGAAACACTGCCAGATTCTGGGTCAACTTCACTACTGTTACCACGCTTGAGTCCATTGATGCTGCCACTTGGCCAATCCATCTCGTTGGGGGTCTTCCTCATTTTTTCTGACCCTACACCTTACCAAACATGATATCCTTCTCCAGCAACCTGTCC
>NW_006408581.1:3423500-3425682 GCF_000296735.1 Chrysochloris asiatica | reverse complement strand
GATAGTTGTCTTCCAAATTTCTTGGCAGAGATGAGTGAGTGCCTCCTGTGCCACCTCACTTTCTTGAAAGATTTCAATTTGTATTCCATCAATTCCTGATGCCTTGTTCTTTGCCAATTCCTTCAATATGCCTTGGACTTCCTGTATGTAGCAGAGTTCAAAAGGAGCTTTCCCTCTCTACCAATTTCAGACTTGTCAAATCTGAGTGTCTATGTGAAACCACCCATTCCAAAGAAGTTGACAGTAAATGGAAAATCATTTTTTTTCTGAGTCAGTGACTGTTAGCTTCCAAAGATAAAATTGGCACATCTGTTAATTTTTATGAAAGTCACTACTTTTACAGCTGTCTGTAAACTCCAGCAGGAGCCAATAAGGGATCATGCAGAGAAACTGATAGAAAACCTGGTGGAAATTCTAAATTGTTAGCTTAACAATCATGGCTATGTTGTTTGCTGATTTGAATGAAAAGTGATACTTGTTACACTACAGAAAGAGCCTATTGATAATTCAATACAATTCTGCCTTTATGACAAGAAATATATAGATTACTTTAGGACGATTTCATTGCATAACACAGTAGTTTAAATTAATATTTGTGCACTAAATATTATGGTTCCTCACTGTGACTCTCACTGTAGGACAAATTCATCAATCCTTGGTTCTTCAAGAGGAATTTAAAATCCATTGGATGAAACTGTCTCACCCAAGGTGACTTTCTCTTTACAAGGTAACCCACAAGCTTACCTATCACTACTTAATATGAAGGTATATTTACAAAAGAATTTGTGGTTATTGTTGTTGTTAGGTACCATCAAGTCAGTTCCAACAGATACCGACCTTATGCACAACAGAACAAGGCAATGACCAATCCTGAGGCATCCTCACAATTGTTGTTACGTTTGAACCCATTACTGCTTCCACTGTGTTGATCCATTTTGTTTGATGTATTTCTCTTTTTGATTGACCCTCCCCTTTACCAAGCATAATGAGCTTCTTCAGAGACTGGTCCTTCCTGATAATGTGTTCAAGTATGAGACACAAAGTATCACCATCCTGGCTTCTAAGAAACAGTCTGGCTATACTTCTTCCAAAAAAACAGATTTGTTTATTTTTCTGGAAATATATGGGACTTTTAATATTATTTTCCAACACCATAATTCAAATGCATCTATTCTTTTACAATCTTCCTTACTCATTGTCCAATTTTTACATGCATATGTGGCAATTGAAAATATCACAGCTTGGGGCAAGTTCACCTTAGTCATCAAACTGATATCTTTGTTCTTTAACACTTTCAATAGGTGTTCTGCAGGAAATTTGACTAATGCAATACGTTATCTAATTTCTTGACTGCTGCTTCCATGAGTGTTGATTTTTAATGTAAGCAAACTGAACTCTTTGACAACTTGAATCTTTTCTCCATTTATCATGATGGAATTTATTGTTGCACTAGTGAGGATTTTTGCTTGTTTACATTGAGGTGCAACTCATACTGAAGACTGCAATCTTTGATCTTCACCAGTAGTGTCTCAAGTCCTCATTGCTGACAGAAAGCAAGATTATATCATTTGTATATCACAGGCTGTTTAGGAATCTTCCTCCAATTCTGATGCCACGCTCTTCTTCACATAATCCAGGTTCTCAGATTATTTCCTCATCATAAAGTTTGAATAAATGTAGTGAAAGGATATAACACTGGCGTGTACCTTTCCTGATTTTAAACTACTCAGTTTTCTTTTTTTTCTGTTGGAAGAGCTGCCTCTTGGTCTGTATATATGTTCTTCATAAGAACAATTAAGTGTTCTGGAATATCCATTATTTGCATTGTTATTCATAGCTTGTCAAGGTCCACACAGCTGCATAGTTGATAAAGCACATATTAAAACCATCTAATTGGGACTCTATAATGTACATGTCTCTAGAAATGTTTATACTTCCTTCCTGTCAGAATGCAAAAACAAAGAACTTTATTATACTAGTGCTCAGAAGATTGTTTTCTGTACTTTGTATCATATAAGTAGACTTCAAAATCATCAAGAAAAATATAATTAAAAGCTAATGAGAATAACATGGATGAGCCTTGAGAACATTATGCTGAGTGAAATTGGTCACAAAAGAGCAAATATTCCATAAGACTTATAAGTTAGGCTTAAGATACTCATACTAAAAGAAAAAAAAAAAA
>NW_006408581.1:3393826-3415901 GCF_000296735.1 Chrysochloris asiatica | reverse complement strand
ACTGACCTCCCAGATTCTCTGAGTTTGTTCTCATTGTTCTATTCTGTTCTTGACTCCTCCTTCTGTCGATTTAATTCTGGGAGGTGCTGTCACGTATGCCAGTCTCTGGTTGTTGTCTGTTCTTGTTGGTTCTCAGTCCTCAGAACTCCCTTTAGGGTGTTTTGTAACACATTGTTGGCTTTAGAAAAATCCCTTAATTTCTGTTTACGCTGCAATGTTTTGATTACACCATTGTATTTGAATGATAGCTTTCCTGGATAAAGAATTCTTGGTTGGTAGTTTTTCTTTCAGGGTTTTAGATATGTTTCCCCATTGCCTTCTTGCTTGCATGGTTTCTGTTGAGAGATCTGAGCTTAATCTAATTTGCTTGCTTTTATATGTAACACTTGTGTTTTCCCTAGCTGCTTTCAGGAGTGTCTCCTTATCTTTAATTTTGGAGAGCTTGATTATGATATGTCTCGATGATTTGCTTTTGGTTTCTATCCTTCCTGGGGTGCATTGAGCTTCTTGAATGCTTATCTTTTCACTTTTCAGGATGTTAGAGAAATTTTCTTCCAGTAGTTCTTCAACTATGGACTTCAACTAAGTCCTCTGTGGACTTGCGTGATTCTTCTTGTTCCGGAATGCCGATAATTCTTAAGTTATTTCTCTTCATGTTTTCTAACATGAATCTTATACCTTCTTTAGGTTTTTTGCTTTTTTTTTTTCTTATCCTTTTTTTCTGTTTGCTCATCTATCTTAGTGGTATTGAGAGATGTGTCTTCCAGCTCACTGGTTCTGCCTTCCATCTCTTCTATTCTACTCTTTTGCCCTTTCAGAATATTGTCTATTACTGATATTCTACTATTGATCACTTGGACCTCTTTCTGTAGGTTTTGGATTGTTTCCAATGCTGTATCTATATTATTTGATTGTTCCTGTAGTGCTTTTCTGACTTCTTCCTTATTTTTCTCAACTCCATTGTAAAGTGTTTTGAAACATTTTATAATAATTTTTCTGAATTCCTTCTCAGGCATTTCCAAATCCTGCCCTCCTTTCAGAATGTAGTCCAGAGCTACCTTTAGGTCATTTGTCTCAGATATTTTATCTTGTTTCTGGACATATGTTTATATGGTCATCTGCTTTTGCTTCTTAGACATGTTTAATGTTTATTTTTGGCCTTAGTACTTGATTATGTACTTTGGTATATATATATATATATTATGCTTTCTGATTGCTTCCAGGTAGTGTGATCAGGATATGGGCTTCCCTTTTCACTCTTCTTATTGCTTAACTCAGAGTAACTTTCACAGGCATTGTCTGACTCTCTGGTGTATGGCAGTTGGTATTGGTTATTGCCTGGGTTTTGTTCTTTTTATAGAGTGTGATTGTAACTTTACTATATGACAGCAGTTGCTGTCTCTAATTGGGTAATATAGGGAGAAAAAGAGTCCCCAAGGTAGAAGGGGGAGCATAAAATAGCAAAACTGCACCAGCAAAAAAAAAAAAAAACAAGAAAAAACAAAACAAAACAAAAAAAACAACAACAAAAAAATAAGACTGAATACTGTAATCTATAATCACAGAAAAGAGCGAGGAGGGAGATAAGAAGAAAAAAAAAATCTGTAGCCTAATATGAGTATGACTTTAATGTCCTCTTTTCAGCTTCCTGCCTTCAAACCTGCCTGAGCGATTTCAAGATGCCACTGTTGGTTCTTATGCTGTACCTCAGAATTTACTTTTAATTTTCAGCCTGCTTTGTTTTTAAACTCTCTTTCCCTCTCTGCACCCCTGCCCTGGCCTTGCCTGTACTTAAAAACAAAACAAAACAGTTCAGGGTCAACTCTTGGGCTGAGAGTATCTGTGTGCATGCGTAGCAGAAGAACCCATCAGTGGTGAGGGTAAGGGGT
Organism: Chrysochloris asiatica; assembly: GCF_000296735.1. Lineage (NCBI taxonomy): Eukaryota > Metazoa > Chordata > Mammalia > Afrosoricida > Chrysochloridae > Chrysochloris > Chrysochloris asiatica. Next base: position 3,414,012 of record NW_006408581.1, on the reverse strand, counting down.
GTCCACTCACTCAGGCACACCCTCTATTCACCAGAATGGAGGTGCACAAACAGTGGGGGAAGGCAATGAACAGATACCAAAAAAAAAAGAAAGAAAGAAAATCAGTACAAGGCAAAACCGACAAATTGTATTATCTACCTTTGCTCTGAGGTTCCCGTGGCATTTTTCCGTGGTGTGTCTGCTCTCCCACTTGTTATTGCCATTTGGTCTTGTCCAATTCGTAGGCTCTGGGCCATTGAATTCAGCAGATTAAAAAATACACGATTTATTGTGTTTACTGCAAGTTCTACTAGCTATAAGCCTTCAAACCTTTTAAATATTCCTATCTCTGTGGTTCCGAGTTTTGGAGCTCTGGCCTCGATCTGCTTTGCCTGGTATTCTGTGGTATTTGTGACGGTGACCTTCACTGCACCTCCATCCTAGCCGCCATCAAGCCCCACCTCTCTATCCATAGTCTTAATCAATAAAAAATGTAATAGAATTTTTCCATGAACTTTTTGAAGCCCCTCTTATTTCCTGCTCATTTTTAAGTGTCTTTAATCTAACAATTATCTTCTTTTCCTATAATTTGAATTCCCATAGCTTAAAAACTAAGAATTATCTCTGCATTATGCAATTTTGTCTGTGGTGCCACTCTCAAGCTTCAGAAGTGAATATTCTCCATGGACTACTCTGTTTTGTTTAATATAGTTTAGACTGAACCCTGAGCTCCAGTGATTCATTTTTAAGATCACTAATGGCCTTCTTAATGCTAAATACAATGAACTTGTTTTAGATTTAAGTGTGAGATTTGACACTCTTCAGCATTTTTTATTTTCATGAAATAATATAAACTATATACTTATAGTTAATCCATTTATAGATTACCTTTGACTTTTTATTGTTTCTATTTCTATGTAATCTTATTTATTCATTCAAAAATTTTCTTTCAGTGTTTTATTTAGGTTGCACTCTTGCTCTTGATCTCAATACTATCAGTTCATGTATGATCCATATCTTAAATATGTCCAACCAAAATAGCTTCCATAGGTTTTATGTAAAGATGACCCACTGTTCATGATATAAAACTTGTTTTTCCCTAGAAAACAGGATTTTTGTGTTTTGTCTTTGATTTAAGTCTATCTAAATTCTGTCCATTATGGAAATCTATGTAAACACATAGATCTTCCTCCTGATGTTCTCACCTTACATATGTAATCAATCCAGATATTATTAATACACAGAAGCATTTATAGGACCCCATGTTTCCAATACATATTTCTTTTTTAATTTTTCTGTTCTATGTTATTTTCCCTCACCACACAATTCTCCTACTCCCAAGACAGTGGTTACCACTATGTCTACTGACTTCTCTAATTACTCAGCAGACTGTAAATACTCTGATGTCAAGACTTTGTTCCACTCACCTTGGTAGCTCTAGCATTTACCTAGTACAGAGGTACTCTCTCTTTCATTTCTCTATTCTTCCTTATGCTAGCATTTTTATCTACCTGTGGCATGTATAATTAAGTGAATAAACTGTATTTAGAATGACAGTATCAATTGGCTTTGAGAGTATTCCAATTAATAATGAATTCTATTCATTTCAGAGTAGAATTTTACTACATAGGGTTTTCAATGGCTATAACCTTTCAGAGAGACCCTAGATGATGTAATTGTTTAATTGCTCAACTACTAATCAAAAAGTTGGTGATTCACACAGAAGCACCTAGGGAAAACGGCCTGGCAATCTGCTTCAAAAAGTTTGCAGAGATGAAATTCCTGTGGAGTGTGTTTCTACTCTGCACACATACAGACTCGCATTAGTCAAGATTCACTCAATTTGATGGCAGTTGGTTTGGTTTTGAAGTTTTAATCTCTGGGTAAATTCAAACCAACAAACTTTTGTATAGTAGCTGGGTGATTAATTGCCCCAATTATGGACTATTAGATTCAAATCTCAATTATGCATCAAACAAATTTGTGACCTATGGTCAGTTATTAAACTTAGTTTTCTTATCCATAAGATATGGATAACAATTATACCTAAGAAATAAGGAATTAAAAGGACTGAAAGAGTTAATGAATTGCAAAGCAGTGTGGAGATCATATATAATTTCCTATGACTTCATAAAAGGGGAGGAGAATTACATACAGAATGAGTCCAAGACCAATTCCTGTGAAGTAGAGGTTAGATATGCCTCCACCCTTCAATGTTCAATAATCTTTTTTGATACCAACTGTCCTTCCCAAAGCATCCTTACTTCTCTGCTTAATTTGATGATCTGTCACAATAGTTACACAAAACTCAGAAACATGACTCACAATTAAGGAGTTTATTAATGAAGTGAATGGAGTCCTGGTGTGGTGCTGTGGGTTAATGAACTGGATTGCAAGGTTGGTGCTTCAAGCTCACCAGCTGCTCCTCAGAAACCCTATACAGGGTGACTATGGGCTGGAACCAACTTGATGACACTAAACAGCAAACAACAACAATGAAATGAACAGGGCACAACTAAGGATAAGAAACAAGTGAAGATGCTACAGTTCTCCAGTCAGTCATGTAATCCTTTGACCTCTGTCCTGCAAGGTCAAGTGTTATAAAGCTTGCTAGCCTGTCTGTACTGCCCAAGGGACACATTCTGCAAGCCACCTTCCTGCCAATAGGCACTCAGCTTAACTCCATCTGTGGGGTTGGGAAGCCTGAAGCTGCTCTGTCTCTCCATGCTGTAGATGCTGCTATCACTTTTCAAGCTCCATTCATGGTTCTTCTTTCTTGGTCCTGGGATCATCTGTTTCTGTTTCTGAGATGACTTCTTTTAAATCAGCAGGATGAAAAAACTAACCAATCCTGGCATTAGAGTACTATACACTCAGTTGGTATGGTCCCACCCAATCATTTGGTGGGAGTTAAAAATATTTTGGATTGAAAGTCATATCAAGTAAATTCATGGTAGCACATGAATGCAAAATACTTTCAAAAAGACCTGACATCTAGTAATTAAGAACACATTATTATTGTTATTGTTTTTAAGTGCAGGCATTTCTGACTCATAATGATCATGTACAGGGTTTCCAAGGAGTGGCTGGTTTGTTTGAACCAACAGTCTTGTGATTCAAACTGACCTTGCAATCCAGTGCTTATCCTACAGCGCCACACAAGGTCCACAATTATTATACTTAAATATAATAAATCTTAGTTGCTTTTATCTGACTGTCCTGTGTCTCTTATTTCATCTTTCTTTCTCTTCCTGTTTCTTATTCTTTCCCTGTTGTTATTTATACCATTCCTTTCTTTTCCTATTTTTCACTCAAGTTTTAATTCTACACTTATAATTTAGCACCCTAAAACACAGTATTGTTAATGTTACTGTTGTTGAGTGCCGTTGAGTTGCTTCTGACTCATAGCAACCCTGTAGAGGGTTTCCCAGGAGCAACTGAGCGGTTCAAACTGCCAACCACGAGGTTAAAAGTCCATTACTGATCCTGCAGTCCACACCAGGCATTAATAAGCACCCTAAATGGAGAGCAGAAACTTCTGCATTTGAGTGGGTTCACTGGTTTTATTTCTCCTCTTCACAGATAGGCAAACATATTAAGTCTTCAGACTGTTGCTTTGAGGATATGGTATTTGGATGTTTACTTTTTAGACTTCAGATATGTATCTTCTTTTGCATCTTGTTGTTGTTAAGATTCATCAAGTCGGTTCTGATTCATAGCAGCCTTATATAGGTAGAGTTTCTGAGGAGCAGCTGGTGAATTTGAACCATCGACCTTATGGTTCAAATGACCTTTCAGTCCAGTACATCCTCCCACAGCACCACACTTGTAGGTTCTATCATTTCACTTAAATAAATTCATTGTCTTGGAATAGCATATTCTTTGTTTTTCACACATTAAGCCTCTTTTATTTTTTCCCAAATTGTGGATTGTATTCTGTAATTTCCTCTCTAGAGTTTCTCTCTAATTAGCACCGTAAGCTGTTTATAACTATTGTCATGTTATAACTGAGGCTTCCTTTCTATAACATTCTAATCCTTATCTAACCTAATTCAGGTCCCAAAGAAGATGTCACATTCTGAGGTAAGTAGTAATCCTGTTGTTGTTGTGTTGTGAAGAGCTGTCAAGTCGGTTCCGACCCATAGTGACCCTGTAAACAAGGTTTCTGAGGAGCAGCTGGTGAGCTTGAACTGCCGACCTTGCAGTTCAAACGGCTTTACAGTCTGGCACACTAACCCACAGCACCACACCAAAACTCCTTACTAGTAAGCCTAGAACCCTACATTATTAACAAAAATTGTGTGTAATAATGATATGAGGGTACACGGATCTTACTCAAAGGAATCCCAAACACAATTCTGGGAATTTTTTTCCTTCCCATTGTTATAGTCCCAACAAATATTCTGAAGGATTCCTGGTGTGGCTCTGTAAAATATGAACTGGACTGCTAACCCAAAGGTTAGCCTTTCAAATCCACCAGCAGCTCCTCAGAAACCAGATACATGGTTACAACCAGTCAAAGCCCACTTGATGGCACTTAACAACTACTCAATTTCCTAAGAAAGAAGATACAAGTCGCCTGAATTGGTCTGCTATTAACTCAGAATTACCTATATTAATATGTGTCTCAGTGTAGACAGTAGGGTTTTGTCATATTCCAATCCATAAAGAACATTTCTTTGAGTATTATTTATTGTTTACTGCTTATTTTGTTACTGAGATACAATTATGTCCAATTGTGTCTCCCATTTACCAAAACATTTATATTTCTGTTACAGAAGGCAACTTTAATTCCTCTATCAGGTAGTAGATCACACAATCTGTAATCATTGAGATGCATTATGTTTAAATAACCTATCCATTTAAATTACCATGTTGTTCAAATTTTTATTTAAGTTGTTTTAACATTTCATGGATAACCTAGCTTTTTCATGGTCCATCGTGGTAAATTCAGCAATGATAGATTTCCAGAATTATAATATGGTAAAGATCACTATAAAATTTTCACATTGAGAAAACTTGATTCATTTTAGCAAAGGAATTTCTATTTTTAAGCAAAAGCTTTTGAGGAAGTCTCTTTTGGGGATACTAATCTACCACAAGTTCTCATAACTAAGGAAGAGAGGTTTGTATGCAGTTTAAATTCACTAGCCACTGCTTGGAAACACTATATAAGGTGGTCATGAGTTGGAACGAACTCTACAGCAGTTACAACAACAATAACCAGCATGAAATGGAGCCCTGGTGTGGCACTGTAAGGTAAGTAGTGAGCTGGTAACCATAAGGTCGAAGTTTCAAACCAACAACTGACCATAGCCTTAGAGGCTCAAGCCCACAAGCCACTTCCCAGAAACCCCATACAAGGACGCTATAAGTCAAAACTGACTCAGAGATACTTGGCAGTATCAAAAAACTGGTAGTTGCCTTGGAGTCTCTGATGCCTCATAACTGAGCAGCAATCAATGATCATGAGCCTTTTCTAAGTACTGAGTCTCAATGTTAGTTTAAATCAAATATTTGCTGAATCCTTGCAGAAGCTTCTATGAGGAGACTGAAAAGTACTGATAATCTATCTAGGTTCTGAATTTTGTAATATACAGAATGAGACAGGTACATGATTAAGTGACTTATTTAAGATTATAAAATAACAGCAGTGGTCCCTCTGGGATATTAGTCAGCCCATCCTTCAACAAACACTGTATCATTATTCTGCTATGTGGAGTCAGTGTTATAAGATACCTAATAGGTACAGATTATGAAATTAGGTCTCCACGATGTTCTCTTTAAAGAGCATACATTTGCTAGATTTTAGGGAACTAATAAATACCACTGACCTCTATTTCCAAGAGAAGCATAATTTTTCCCATGGACGTTACAAGAGCTTATTAAGAAATCTGCTCTCTGTAGTGAATTCTCCAATAACTATTTCAGAGAGATGTACATCCTGAAATAGTGATCTATCTGGGTAATACTTCTACTTCTGAGTTAGACAAGATGTTAATTTGTATTAAATGGACATTTTATAGTGTAACAGAACAAAATAAATCTTTCTCAACCAGAAAGTTTATTTTGAAAACCAATTTTGTTAGTAAAAACAGAAGTTTTTTTTTTCTGTAAAGAGGCAAATTATTTTAAACAATTCTTGGATACGCATTTGTGGTCCTTCATTTATTGTCATTGGGATATTGAAAATGTTTTACTTTTTGTATAAACTGAAGAAATAATATAGGTTATGAATAACTGAAAGAAGAGTAACCTTGGCATTAGCTTAACATTAGCTGCAAGATTTTTGTCTCCTTAAGTGTTACAGTTACAGCATTTTCGAATCACACTCCTTATATTTGCCACGTCGTGCTTGTCTTCTCACCCTTTGCAACATGCTTAAAGATATTCAGCCTTGATAAATGTATCTGCAGTCAATAAACATTTCACGAGTCTTACTTCAAATCATAAATTTCCCAAATATATTTGAGAGTTCAAGAAAGAATGACAAGCCTTAGGATAAAGGACATAGCAGATGATATTAAAAAAAAGAAGAAAGAAAATCTAACATAATGCAATCTCACTCAAGTTTTATATTGTTTTGCTTTAACAACCTTGCCAATAACCTTTAAAATCCTGTTACAATGTGATAGAATATGGCATTTTAGTATATCATCTGGGAGCATGCCATGCATAACCTATCTTTCGAATGTTTCTTGAATGTTTTTTAAAGACTCCAAAGAAAAAGTTGTTTGGTATAAAACAAACTGAAATAAAAAGCCTCTGGCAAAATGTTGATGTTTTGATCACAGCTCATGTGAGAAATAAGCATGGGTGGTTTATGACAGCCCCACACAAAAACTTTGCCTGGCATATGAAATATAAATGTAAAAATGACATAGACCTTTGTTAAAGGCCATTTGACATAAGTACAATATTTTCAAAGTTTGGCTGTCCATATCATTCCTGACAGAAAAAGAAAATATATCAATGTAATAGTGTTCTGGTACTTGGTTTTAGTACAATTAATGAACACACTAACATTAAAGTCATCTGAGTTGCTTATACAAGTAGAATGAGAATGTTAAGCAGTCCCATTATTTTTTCACTTTAACTTGCTTTCTTTGTATTAAAAAATTTTTATTGTGATTTTAGAAGAAATTTACTTAGCAAATTCGATTCTCCTTTAACAATTTCTCTGTAAGAGAAGCCATGGACTGTGAACTACAAGGTCTATGGTTTAAGTCCACCAGTTGCTCTCCAGGGAAAAGTTGAGGCTTTCTGTTCCTGCAAAGATGTGTGTAGCCTCACAAACTCTATTCAGGGTAGCTATGAGTTGGAACCAACTTAATGGAACTTAATAGCAACAGCAACATATTTATTTTCAGTGATATTGGTTACATTTTTCATAATGGGTCTACATTCTCACTCTGATTTTATGTCCTTTATTATTATTATTATTATTTTCATTGCTCCATTTTCATTAACCTGCCATTTGTCTTTTCATCTTTGGTCGAGCTAAAATGTTGACTATTAGGTCTCCTTTAGATGATTGTTTAGAGGAGCACATTACTCGTGGGTGAAAATATTTGTTTTATGAGGCATCTGTCTTTGGATGATAGGTGTCCAATGGGAGTGACTTGATTTCCAAGATTATCGGGTATCCATATGTTTTTGTCTTGTGGCCTCACTACTCTCTTCTGGTCTAGTAAGCTTGACCTGTTTTGATTTTCTTTTGTTTTTAGGTGGAAATGGTCAGTAGTGGTAGCCAAATACCACCTAGTTCTTCTGTCTTCTGGTCTAAGGATTTGTATAGACTGTTTGTCCTATAAATTTGTTTCTTGTCTGAGTCTTTAGTTTCATTCTTTCTCATTTGATTCAGAGCCTAAACACCAATAGTTGTATCTTAGATTGTAAGTAACAAACTTTTAAGATCTTAAATGCTATCTATTCATCAAACTAAGATGTAGACCATTATGCTTTTGACATATTACCAATTAGAATGTCAATTGACCTAATCGTGTTCCTCTCCCTCCTCCCCCCAGATCATAGTCCTAAATCCAAAAACCCAGTAACCCAATCCTGTCAGGTGTTTGGTTATATCTAAGATGTATCCATAACTGTATCCCCTATGTGTTTTATGGAATATCAGTATAGCATTGTATGTTAAGCACTGAACTTCAAGGTTGTTTTGAACCACAAGACCAACAGTTCAAACCCACCATGGAAACCCTATACAGAGTCACTATGAGTCAGAAACAAATCAACAGCATTTAACAACACTAACACGAACTTAGATTGCATACTTGTATACTTTGCTACTTACAATCCACAGAAAATTCTTAGGTAAATGTTGATATAAAGGATTGTTTAGGATTGTGAAGTCTTAAGAAGAATTAGAAAACAGAGCAAAGCATATCAGTTGTAGTCTGTGTTGTTGTTGTTAAGCACATTTGTGTTGGTTTTGACTTATAGTGACCTTGCATAGGGTTGTGGAGGAGCAGCTAGTGATTTTGAACTGCTGACTTTGCAGTTCAAACTGACCTTGTGGTCCAGTATTAGAAAGTATAAAAATAAGAAATCTATAAATTCCTTAGGCAGACATGAGTGGACAACAATGAAAACTGCTCTTGATTTTCATGTGTTTGTTGGGTGACTGAGTGTCTTCTTTAGTGAAGTGTTCATTCATGACTAATGCTCATTTTTTTTCATTGTCCTGCTTGTCTTATTGCTGTTGGGTTAACTTCTCATTACATTTTATTGTCTTCTTTTCATATTGCTTGTCCCTAAATTTATATACATTTATAGTCTCACTTTTCTCCACCCTTCTTAAGAAATGCTACAATTGTTCAAAAGAACTAATATTTATTATTATATTAATAGGGCTTCTGGTGTTGTGCTGTAGGATAAGCCTTGGAAAACAAATAAAAAGGTTGGCAATTCAAACACACCAGCTGCTCCTCTGAAACTATACAGAATCTCTATGAGTCACACCTGACTCAACTTCCCCTAACAAAAACATTACGGTAATAAATATTTTTCAAATATCAATATTTGGTATCTCTTGACACTGTGAATAAGTAAGGAACATATACAGAATATTCTTTCACCTCAACAACTGATGAAAATTGCTATTGTGTTCTCTTTAAAGTCCAAATGAACCTTTAATTTGGATAATTGTTAAATTTTCCTTTTTTTCACATTATTGTTTGGCATCAATTTCTAAAATGTATTCCTTAATTTGCTTAAAACATGCTTTTATATTTAATATTATAAAACCAGCTTTTCATTATTTAACTTTAAAATACTTAGTATACAAAAGTTAGAATATAATTATATATAACCACTTACTCTCAAGTGTGTTCTAACTTTTCAATATTGAGCAACTATATTTGTCAGAGTGGAACTATACTCCAGTTTTCAATTGCTGATTTTTTTTAGAAGTAGATAATCAGGCCTTTTTCTGAGGCATCGTTGGGTGGAATTGAACCTCCACCCTTTCTATTAGCAGCCAATCACATGTTGACAATGTGTGCTACCCACAGACTCATATTTATGTATCCTGGCAGTGATAAATCATACAAATGGGCATGTTGCTTACTCAACGATAACGAAGACCATGTGTTTTTTAAAAATAAATTGATCTTCTAGTTGAAGTCTGAATACTTTTGTAAGTATGGCACATTTCCCCTTGAAGGATTTCATAGAAGGTTTGGTTTTATTTATTCAGCTGTATACACAGATTGCTTTGGCACATTCTCATTGTGTCGTATGATGTGGTAGCATCATAAAGATGAAGCAATATCAGTCTGGGATGATAGACCAAAAAAAGATATGTATGAAATTGACAAAACACTGCTTACCTGCTAGTGTTGTAGTTTAGTAGTCTCATTTTTTTTACTGAGAAAAGGAAACATAAAACAAGAAAGGGTGCTTGATATGGTGTCTTTTTTAGGTCATCTCTACCAATTTCAGATCCTCCTCTCTCTTTATTTTAAACTGTCAGCATCCCACTGAGCCTTTCTGTGGTAGCCTCATTGAAAGCCTCCCCGTGTGTTTCTGAGTGATGTGAATGCTGTGAGGCAAAGAAACATAAATTACTCCTTCTTACTAAAGAAATCACATATCTCAAAAGGTTCACAGGTAAATGTGTTTTCCGATAAATAAAATTTAAAAAATTGAGAGATGGTAGTAGAATGCATTATTTTAATTCATTTAATTCAATTCAATAAAAATCTAATTAATCACCTGGTATGTGCAAGAGATCACGTTTAAGTGTCTCCTTATTTTTTAAGGTGGTTTTTTTTTAATTGAAGAAAAAAATGGAAAACCAAAAATGATTCTCATAACCACCAGAAGTGAAGTGGTATTTTCATGATTGTTGCTCAGCTCAACTAAAAATATGCAATGAGTAAACAATATTAGGCAATTCAATACAGAGAAAAACAATGGGAGAAAGGCTTATCAGAGAACTGAAAAGATGCTGTTGCTGTTGTTGTTAAGTATCCTTACGTCTGTTCGGACTCATAGTTACCCTGTACTGATTGCAAGTCATGGAGACACCACCTGTTAGACAGTAGAACTACTCCATAACCCTGTAGCTAAATGGAAGCTACTTACTAAATTATTTTCTTTCTTGGTACTACTAAGTGGGCGTGAAACGACAAACTTTTTTGGCAGCTGAGCATGTCCACGACTGCGTAACTGCATAATTTCAGAGTGCATTTATAAAACAAAAGTATAAATGAGCTTTCAGAAAATATTTGATAACACTTGTATAAGTATCAAGCAGAAAATTGGAAATTAAAGAAAAAATGGTATGGCAGTTAATCCTTATATAATAGTTGTTTCCAAAATATGATTTTAAAAGACTACTGATAATATCTACAGTCAATCAAATCAACAAATGCATATCAACATATATGATTAACATTTTATACTTTCACCTGGTAATAGCACAATTAATTCACCTTTATGAGATTGCTTTGCAAAAATTGTAAATGTGCAAATTTGCAAAAATTGTGAATTGTGAAAAGGAGTAGAATGGTGTGTTATCTTCATGTCTATTAAATTTGATGTCATTAAGTGTTTGGAATTTTTTAAGTGGAAAAATAGAAATTGTAGTGCTTTGGGATGATTCTCCCCCTACATTCAATATGGTGATGTGGTTGTGATTGTGTGCCACCAAATCAGCTCCGACTCATAGCGACCGTGTATATGGTTTCTGAGGCTGTAAATGGTTTCCGGAGTAGAACACCTCATCTTTCTCTCCCGAACGGCTAGTAGTTTTGAACTACTGGCGTTGAGATTATCAGTCTGACTCGTAACCACACTACCAGAGCTCCTTAGCTTCAGTAGAGAAATGAGAAAAAAATGAATTTATTTTGTTGTCATTTAGACTAACAGCAGGAATAAAAGAACAATTTAGACCTTCATTTTTGAATTTTACTTATGAAAGATCCTGAGGAGTATGAAAGGCTACATACTAGCTTTAGTATCAGACAGATAATATGTTAAATTCCCAGTACAGCCCATGCAGCCTGCCTGAAACACTGGCCAAGATACTTACTTTCTCTTTACCCTTTTCGAGTTACTTTCAGTAAAACAATGAATTATGTTTGCTAAACTATCAACGGTTGCTTAACACATAACATATACATTTTACTAGTAAGTATAATTTATGTGCAACTAATAACTACATGGATTCCTCGTGTGGCGTTCTAAGATAAGCACTGGACTGCAAACCAAAAAAGACAGCAGTTCAAATTTACCAGTCGCTTCTCGGAAACCCTTTTAATGGTTATTTTGCTTTGGAACCGACTTGACGACAACAGCAATAATAAATAATATTTGTTGTTGTTAAATGACGTCGATTGGGAAGCATAGAGACCCTGTGCAGAGTGTCCAAGGTACGGCTGGTGGATTTGAACCACGAACTTCGCTGTTCAAACCGACCTTTATCCTGCAGCACCACAAGCCCCAAATCATATTAACACTAATCCTGTGAAATTTGCTTGCAGAAAGAGTGTGTGAACTGGGGTCAAAGGGACTTGATATAACTCAGTATTTGCACAGTTCTTTATACTACACCACACATACACACACACACACATACATACTTAACTACTTATTAAAATATTCACCCTCTTACGGACATATCTGGCTAATTATAGGTCTTTTGTGAATTAATAATAAACTTAATGGATTGTTGAGGATAAGTGTAGATACTGCCTTAGGAGGGGCCACTCCATAAGAAATAGATGTTTTTTTCCCTCTAATTTTTCACTCAAATACATGATCCTTTTTCATCAGGAAAGATGTGATATAAGAAGTGGAGCAAAGAAGACATGAATCAGTCCTTCCACATTGTTGTCTCTTTTGTGAGAAACCAAGTAGCTAGGAATAAAGATTTCTGACATAGTAGAGGTACCCAGAAAGTTGATTATATTATCAAACATGCAAAAGACATCTACATAAATTTCAGGGTAATTTAATATTGCACATACTTATCCATTTATATAATACTGTCTCTTAGAGTTCACTAAAAAAGTACATTTTTAAATATATGAAAATTCTGAACACTTATTTCTTTGAAAGCTTCTGATAACTGAAAAACTTAACTATGAATTCAAGCTGTTTGTTTTCTAACAGGTATTCTAAAAATTATATTGAATAAAAGATACATTAACAATGGAAAGGATGTATAAAGAGACTATTTTTTTCCCTTTTTCCAGGTACTTTTAAAAACCAGATAGAAAGAATTGGTGTTAATATCAAATGTCTGTGTTTTTGTTTTTGCTTTTTAGTGAAGACATTGCTTAAATTTTATGATAAGAATCCAATCATTTTAAATACTCATTCTACTTAATAACCAAAAGGACTATGTGGTGGTGATCGTTATGTGCACCAAGTTGGTTCCAACTTACAGTGATCCTGTATAGGGCTTCTGAGGCTGTAAATATTTAAGAGCACAAAGTCTCAGCTTTCACAATTGGGTGGCTGGTAGATTTCAACTGCTGAGCTAGCAGTCAGCAGTTAGCAGCCCAGCTCATAATCCACTATACTACCAGGTCCCCTTACAACTGTGTAGGTGGAAACATTTTTGAATAATTAAAAAAATAAAAAAAAAACTATTTCCCATTTTGCAACAGCTTTATGAATGAAAGGCTCAAATAGATAACTAATTTAAATATAAAATATTTAAAAGAAATATTTTGCTTGCTCTAATTTTTTATTAATATACCTGCTAATAACCATAAAAGTCCTAATTTACAAATAGCATTGTATGGTAAAATTTTCTTTTAATTTCGTGTGAATAAATTAAAGAATAATAGTTTTTGAAATAATGTGGGATGCATGTGGTAGTTTCAGTAACTATTTCATTGGTTAGTTAGTATGTGTTCTTGAATATTTTATTATGTTTTGGTTTCAACTACAATATCCATTAATTCAATTAGTCAATTAAAATGACAAGAGTTTAATAGTAATAGTAATTTCTACTCATTCTCAGATAAGCATAAAAATTAGCAAGATATGACATTTTCAGAACTGTTACATTAATCCAATTTTACAATGATCTAGACAGACACACATTTTCTCAGAAAATAATTGGACTTCTGGGACACAGTAATACTAAAGTCTTCTTAACTTAAATCACATTCCACTTCTGCCAAAGATTGTTTCCAAGAAGAAAACAGTCTTTTAATTATAGTGTTATAAATTTTATGTTATGGATAATGTATTAACTTCAATTTACATGAATATCTTGTTAGGTGCCATCGAGTCGTTACCAACTCATAAGTACCCTAAGCACAACAAAACGAAAAACTGCCCGATCCTGGGCAACCTCAAAATTATTGCCAAGCTTGAGCCCATTGATGCTGCCACTTTACCAGCTCATCTCAATGGGGGGGGTCTTCCTCTTTTTCTCCGACTCTCCACTTTACTAAACCTGATATCTTTCTCCAGTGACTTGTCCCTCCTGACAATACGTCTGAAGAATAAGAGACAAAGACTGACCATACAGGCCTCCAAGAAGCACTCTGGTTGTACTTCTTCCAACACAGATCTGTCTGTTCTTTTGGCAGCTCATGGTACTTTCAATATTCTTTTCCAACACCATAACTCATATGCATCAATTTTTCTACTGTCTTCCTTATACACTGTCCAAGTTTCCCATGTATATGTGGTTATTGAAAATATCATGGCTTAGGTCAGGCTCACCTTAGTTCTCAAGTTGACATTTTCACTCTTCAATACTTTAAAAAGGTCTTGTGCAGCAGATTTGCCTAATGCAATGTGTTGTTTGATTTCTTTACTGCTGCTTCCATGAGTGTTGATGGTCAATCCAAGCAAAATGAGATCTTTGACAACTTCAATCTTTTCTCCAATGATAAAAATGTTGTTTATTGGTTCTTTGGTGAGGATTTGTTTTTTGTCTATATTCTGAAGCAATCCATGCCAAAGGCTACAGTCTTTGATCTTTATAAGTATTTTAAGTCTTCTCCACTTTAAGCAAGCAAGGTTGTATCAACTGCATATCACAGTTGTTAGTGAGGTTTCTTTCAATCTTAATGCCACGTTTTTCTTCAGACAACCCAGCTTCTCAGATTATTTGTCCAGCATACAGATTGAATAAGTATGGTGAAAGATTACATCCCTGTCTCACACCTTTCTTCTTTTTAAACCATTCAGTGTTCCCATGTTCTGTTTGAACAACTGTCTCTTGGTCTATGTACAGGTTCCTCATAAGCACAATTAAGTGCTCAGGAATATTCATACTTTGCAAGGTTGTCCATAGCTTTTCATGATCCATGTAATCTAAAGCCTTTGTGTAGTCAATAAAGCACAGGTAAACATCTTTCTGGTATTCTCTGCTTTCAGCCAAGATCTATTGGACATCCGCAATGATATCCCTCATTCCATGTCCTCTTCTCAATCCAATCTGAACCTCTGGAAGTTCTCTGTCAATGTATGGTTGCAGCCATTTTTGTATTACCTTTAGTAAAACTTTACTCGCATGGGATATCAATGATATTGTCCGATGATTTCCGCATTCTGTTGGGTCACCTCTCTTTGGGTTGGGCACAAATATGGATCTCTTCCAATCAGTTTGCCAGATACTTGTCTTGCAAATTTCTTGGCATAGGTGAGTGAGTACCTCCTGTGCTGCCTCACTTTATTGAAAGATTTCAGTTTGTATTCCATCAATTACCAGTGCCTTGTTCTTTGCAAAATCCTTCAATGCACTTTAGACTTCATCCTTCAATATCATTGTTTTTAGATCATATGCTACCTTTTGAAATGGTTGAACATCAACCATTTCCTTTTGGTACAGTGATTCTGTGTATGCCTTCCATTTTCTTTTGATGCTTTCTGCATCAGTCAACAATTTGCCCAGAGAATCCTTCAGTAACTAAAGTTGAGCCTTGAATTTTTAATTCAGTTTCCTCTGCTTGAGAAATGCTGAGCATTTGCTTCCCTTTTGGTTTTCTGCTCCAGATCTTTGCACATTTTGTTGTAATATTTGACTTTGTCTTCTTGAGCTGAACTTTGAAATTTTCTGTTCAGTTCTTGTACCTCCTAATTTCTTCTATCTTAATGTTAATTATAGTAGACATTTTTTTTATTGTGTAGTTTTGCACTATTGAGGAAGAATGATGAGAAATAATCAGCAAACAGGTTAGTGGAAAATAATGTAATGTCATATTACATTGTTATTCAAATCATTTGAGAGGAAACTAAATACACAAATTATTAATACTATAAATTATGTTTATTACAAATTTTATCTCCTTTAAAGCAGTTTCAAATTATTCCCCAGATATCCCCAAATTTGTGGATATGTGTTAAGATGGTGAAAAACAGTTCTAATTCAGAATTATAAGAAAAATATCAGATAATAATTCTACCTTTAAGTAGTGAGTAAAATTTGGCTGAGCTTAAATCAGGGAGCAAAAACATACTCTACTCTTATATGGTAATATAATATTGTAGATAGTGCTTTAATCTATGTCATGATTATGTCTTAATTGGAAATTTTACATACCTTATTAAAGTGTTTAAATGCAATATTAACATGATTTAAGTTTGACATCATTTTTTCACTAATCTTGCTGAATTTTATAAAAATGGTAATCAACCATCATAGCACTTGATGTTAATAAGTATAATTATTTTATTTTTAAAAATGAGGACACTGAAACACGCACTAGTTAATTAACTTGAGAAAATGAAGAAGTAATGAGAGCAGTGATTCCTGCTTCAGTGGTACTTAGGAAGGCGAACTCACAACATAGCCACTTCCATATAATTTACACATTCCACTCATTTAGTCTAGTTGGTATTAATTCCATAAGGGTTATATTCAGTACACCTTAGAGAACCAACCTAGTTTCTTCTAGTTCTAATGGTCAAAAAGGTGACCCATTATTATAAAACACACTCCACAGGGTTTAACAACATATTGCCCCAAATCATGTGCTACCTGATTCCCAGTACCATAATTTAGAAGAAAAATGACTGGGCAGAGAAATGCAACTGAGGTATGTTCTATGAATAATTAAATCTATTAATTTAAATTAGCAATACAAATTAGATTAAACCACAAATTTTCGGACCAAAAGAACTATTCCTTATGGCAGGGACATTATTTGTTATCAAAAAGTATTTTTATTGGCAAATATTTCCTGGTGCATAACCACATTACTTCATTTCACCCTATGCATAAGATGGCTTCTGGAGGCATAATTCTTCCTTAGCTATAAGGTAGAGTTTCTTTAAAAATTTGCTTTCATTACCTACATAGTGATTATGTTATTGTTAGTTGTTGTTACGTCCACTCCAATTCATGGAATGAGTATGCATAGCTTAAGTGCTTCAAGAGATTTTCAAGGCTGTCACCTTTCAGATTTCTAGGTCTGTCTTCTGATACACTTATAGGTGTGTTCACATCATCAACTATTTGAATAGTAGTTGAGCACTTAACCATTTGAGTGCTTAATTTTAACTCCATCATAACTATTGTTGTTGTTGTTAAGTGCCATTGAGTCGGTTCCGACCCATAGCGACCCTGTACAGGGTTTCTGAGGTCATAAATCTTTACGGGAGCAGAACGCCTCATCTTTCTCCCACAGAGTGGATGGTAGTTTTGAACTGCGGACCTTAAGGTTTGCAGCCCGATTCATAACTACTACACTACCAGAGCTCCTTCCATCATAATTATATGGTGTATCAATTATGATGCAGATACCTAAAGAAGGCACTAGACCTATTTAATCAAAATATTTTATGATGAGCCCAGGAATATGCATTTTTAATCAGATTCTTGGGTGATTTTTAAGAACTTCAAAAACAATCTCCTGAGAGATATCCTAACTAGAGTCATGAAGTTCATGAAGCCCTGGGATTCACACTTATGAAAGTATTGTTGTTGTTGTTAAGTGCCGTTGAGTCGGTTCCGACCCATAGCGACCCTGTACAGGGTTTCCGAGGGTGTAAATCTTTACGGGAGTAGAAAGCCTCATCTTTCTCCCGCGGAGTTTCGAACCGCTGACCTTAAGGTTCACAGCCCGATTCGTAACCACTACGCTACCAGAGCTCCCTATTATAGTCACCCCAAAAATGAAATAATTGGAATAAATCTAACCAGAGAAACAAAAGTCCTATACAAAGAAAACTACAAAACATTACTATAAGAAACCAAAAGTGATTTTCAAAAATGAAAGAATATAACATATTCATGGATAGGAAGACTTAACATTGTAAAAATGTCAACACCATCCAAAGAAATCTATAGATACAATTCAATTGCAATCCAGATTTCAATGTAATTCTATAAATAGTTAGAGAATTGATTAATAATTTTAAATGGAATGGAAAGCAAACTCAGATAAGCAAAGCATTGTTTAAGAAGAACAAAGTTGAATGATTCTCAGTCTCCCTCACTGATCTCAAAATCTACTACACATCCACAGTGAGCAAAAACAGCCTCACACTGGTTCAACAAAAGATATATTTATCAATGGAACAGAACAGAGAACCCAGAAGTAAATCCATGAATATATAGTTAGCTGATCTTTGACAGTGGCAAAAACACACTAACTGGGAAAGAGATGGTCTCTTTAGTAAGTTGTGCTGCAAAAAAATGGAAATACATTTGCAGAATATTGAAATAAGACCCATATATGACATAAATGCACTGTCAGACATACCTAAAAGCACACAAACACTAGAAAGCAAAATAGATGACTGGGACTTACTAAAAATTAAAAAATCATGTTTCTCCAAAAGAGTGAAAAAAAGCCCATGGAGTGGGATTTTTTTTTTTTTTTTTTTTCTATGACACATCAGACAAGGGACTAATCTCGAAAATTTATAAAAAACAGGAAAACCTATACAAAGACAAACACAAAACACAAACAAAACAAAAAAAGAGAAACAGCCCAATTGAAAGATGGGCAGAGAAAATGCAGAGAAATTTCACCCAAGAAGACATTCTGGAAGTCAAAAACAGGAGGAAAAACATGGTCATGATCATTAGTCATTGTTGTTGTTGTTGTCAGGTGCCATCGAGTCGGACCCGACTCATAGCGACCCCATGCACAGCAGAACGAAACAATGTCCAATCCTGGGCCAACCTCACTACCGCTGCCACACTTGACACCATCAATTATGCCACCTGGCTGATCCATCTCATTAGAGGTCTTCCTCTTTTTCTCTGACCCTCCACCTTACCCAGCATGACATCCTTCTCCAACGATTGTTTCCTCTAGACAATATGTCCAAAGTATGAGATGTAAATCAAAACAACAATGAGATATTGTCTCACCTCAGAATTAAAAGAAAAGTCCAAAAATACATAAAACAGCATATGCTGGCTGGTGAGGGTATGGAGAGACTGAATGGTGAGGGTATGCTGTATGTGGTATGCTGTAGACTGTATGCTGGTGAGGTATGGTTGGACTGTAAAATGGCTCAGCCACTTTGGGAAACGGTATGGTGCTTCCTTAGAAAATTGGAAATAGCAACACTGTATATGACCCAGCAATCCCTCTATGTTTTCCCTAAGAAAGTCAAAATATGTAATTTATCCTTGTTTAATACATAATGAAACTGAGCTCTAAAGACATACCAGTATATCTTCTAAATATTAGAGATTTACTAAATACCCTTCTCATCTCCAATGAAAGGTATATCACTACTAAGGAGCTCTGGTAATGTAGTGCTTACTAATCCAGCTGCTAACCTCAAGGTTAACAGTTTGAAACTACCAGCCTAGCTGTGGGAGAAAGATGAGGCTTTCTGCTCCCTTAAACATTTACAGCCTCAGAAACCCTGTATAGGGTTGCTATGGGTTGGGACCGACTCAACGGCACTTAACAACAACAAAATTCTAAATTTATTATGCTGTTTCCATATAGAATATCATGAAGTGAAATATAAGACTATCCCTGGTTTCCCTCCCCCTTGAGATTTATATGGCTTTCTTTTAAAGAATGTTCTACAGAAAAATCATTTACTCCAACTCAACAGCACTTAACAACAATTGATATATATAGTTGTTGTGAAGTGCTATCAAGTCAGTTCTGACCCATAGCGACCCTGTATAGGGTTTCCAAGGAGCAGCTGGTGAGCTTGGACCGCTGATTTTCAGTTGAAATGGCTTTGCAGTCTGGCGCATTAACCCACAGCACCACACCAGGACTACATTTATATATACATATGTATGTATGTATGTGTGTGTATATATATATATGTATATATATAACCTTTTAAAGTAATACTCTTTAAACTATGATTTTTGCCTCTTATTGTACTGAATTTTTTAGTTCTAATTTGTCCACATGTGAACTCATACATCAGATTATTTGAACTTTACAGAGTATGTAAAATGTTTTAATGTAACAACTTTGTAACAACTTTGAAATAAAAACCTTTGAGTCCTGGTGTAGTGCTGTGGGTTAATTAGCTGGACCGCATGGTCAGTTTGAACTACAAGGTTGGTGGTTCAAGCTCACCACTGTTCCTTGGAAACCCTACACAAGGTTGCTATGAGTCAGAACCAACTTCACAGCAATTAAAAACAACAAACAAATATTTTCAATTAGGTATTGTAAGTTTCCCTTTCATTTTTTTTTTTAAGCCATAATACAGGACTTGGAAAAATACTTTTGAAGGAATTTGACTTCTCATTGTTTATAATATCTAAACAAGTGCTTATTTCA
>NW_006408581.1:3373159-3391706 GCF_000296735.1 Chrysochloris asiatica | reverse complement strand
TGGAAGGAAGAATCAGTGAGCTGGAAGACAAGTCTCTCAATGCCACTAAGATAGAAGAACAAACACAAAAAAGGATAAAAAATTCAAAGGAAGATCTAAGATTAATGTTTGACAACATGAAGAGGAATAACTTAAGCCACAAAACATATCTACATAAATTTACAAATATCAAAATACTACAAAGCATCTTCTTAGATCACAATGCTATTAAATTAGAAATCAACACTAGGAAGACCAAGGAAATCAAGTCAGGTACATGGGAACTGAATAACACCCTGCTGAAAAGCGACTGGGTAGTAGAAGAAATTAAACATGAATTCGAAAAGTTTCTAGAAATAAATAAGAGTGAAAACACAACATACCAAAATCTTTGGGACACGGCAAAAGCGGTGCTGAGAGGACAATTTATTGCAATGAATGCATACATCCAAAAAGAAGAAAGAACTAAAATTAGCATATTAACACAACATCTAAAACAGCTAGGAACAAACCAAGAGAGGGAACCCACAGCCACCAAAAGAAAATAAATAATAAAGATTAGAGCAGAAATAAATAAGATAGAAAACAGAAAAACAATAGAAACAATCAACAGGACAAGAAGCTGGTTCTTTGAAAGAATCAACAAAATCGACAGACCATTGGCAAACCTAACAAAAGAAAAGAGGGATAAGAAACAAATGACACACATTAGAAATCACATGGGCAATGTCACAATGAAGGAAATCAAAAGGACAATAACAGAATACTATGAAGAGTTGTATTCCAACAAATTAGAAAACTTAGAAGAGATGGATACATTTTTAGATAAACACGACCTACCTAAACTTACACACAGTGAAGTAGAAAACCTGAACAGACCCATAACAAAAGAAGAAATTGATCAGGTCATCAAAAGACTCCCAACCAAAAAAGTCCAGGCCCAGATAGCTTCACTGGTGAATTCTACCTAACATTCAGGGAAGAGCTGTCACCAATACTACTCAAATTATTCCAGAATATAGAGGAGAATGGAAAACTTCCCAATACATTTTATGAAGCCAGTATAACCCTCATACCAAAACCAGAAAAGGCTACAATCATACATTGACAGAGAACTTCCAGAGTTTCAAGATGGATTCAGAAGAGGTGTGGACAAGGGATATCATTTCTGTTGTCTGATGGATCTCGGCTGAAAGCAGAGAATATCAGAAAGATGTTTACGTGTGCTTTATTGACTATGCAAAGGGTTTCGTTTGTGTGGATCATGACAAGCTATGAACAACGTTGCAAAGTATGAGTATTGCTAAACACTTAATTGTGCTCATTAGGAATCTGTACATGGACCTAGAGGCAGTTGTTTGAACAGAACATGGGAACACTGAATGGTTTAAAATGAAGAAAGGTGTGTGACAGGGTTTATTCTTTCACCATACTTATTCAGCTTGCATGCTGAACAAATAATTTGAGTATCTGTGTTACATTATGAAAAATGTGGTGTCAGTATTGGAGGAATATTCATTAACAACCTGTGATATGCAGATGATGCAATCTTGCTTGCTTCAAGTGAAGAGGACTTAAAACATTTACTGATGAAGATCAAAGAGCACAGCCTTCAGTATGGATTATATTTCAATGTAAAGAAAACAAAAATCCTTATCAACAGAGAAAAGATTGAAGTTGTCAAGGAGTTCGTTCTTGAAACAACTATCAGCACTCATGGAAACAGCAGTCAAGAAATCAAAGGACTTATTGCATTAGGCAAATCTGCTGTACAAGACATTTAAAGTGTTGAAGAGCAAAGATGTCAGTTTAAGGACTAAGGTGTGCCTGACCCAAGCCATGGTATTTTCAATAACCTCATATGCATGCGAAAGCTGGAGAGTGAATAAGGAAGACCGTAGAAGCATTGATGCTTTTGAATTATGGTGTTGGAGGAGAATATTGAAAGTGCCATGGGCTGCCAAAAGAACCAATATATCTGTTTTTGGAAGAAGTGCAGCCAGAGTGCTCCCTTGTCCACGCCTCTTCTGAATCCATCTTGATCCTCTGGAAGTTCTCTGTCAGTGTATGATAGGAATGTTGTTTATTGGTCCAGTGGTGAGGATTTATGTTTTCTTTACATTGAAATGTAATCCATCTGCATATCACAGGTTGTTAATGAGTCTTTCTCCAATTCTGATGCCATGTTATTTTCAACTAAACCACGTTCTCGGATAATTTGCTCAGCGTGCAGGTTGAGTATGGTGAAAGAATACAATCTTTTCGCACACATTTTTTAATTTTACACCATTCAGCTTTCCCTTGCTCTGCTCAAACACCTGCCTCTTGGACTATGGTCTGTTTCACAGTCTACACTGGCTTTGTTTTGGCTGATGATATGAAGCTTTTCCACACTCTCTTTCCACAGATGTATTCAATTTGATTTCTTTGTATTCCATCGATTGAAGTTCATGTGTGCAGCCATCTTTTATCTTGTTTTAAAAAGGTGTTTTTTTGTTTGTTTGTTTTGTTTTTATGAAGTCATTGGTTTTGCAGAATTCTATCATGCAAGCTCTATCACAGTTTCTATCACCAGGACCATATTTTCCATCTACTGATCCTTTCTCTTTGCTTCCAACCTTTGCATTCCAGTCACTGGTATTTATCATTACATCTTGATTGCACGTTTGATTAATTTTAGACTGAAGAAGTTGGTAGAATCCTTCAAATTCACCATTACTGGCTTTTATGGTGGTCCATAAATTTGAATAATAGTGATATTAAGTGGTCTTCCTTATAGGTGTATGAATATTATCCTATCACATTCAGTGTTGTACTTCAAGACAGATCTTGATATTTTCTTTTTGATATTGAACGTGATGCCATTCCCCTGCAATTTTTCATTCTTGGCAGTCACAGTAAACCCTATGATTGTCAGATTCAAAATAGGCAATTCCAATGCATTTCGGCTCATCAATATCCTAATGCTTCAGATATCGATATTTATGTGTTCCATTTCAATTTTTGTATTTTCCAAAGGCTTATCATAGGAGAAACAATTCTGAGCAATCTCTTCTTTGCCTATATATCTGATATTCTGAGCCTACCAGTCCTATTGGAAATAATTGTCCCTGTTTGGTATGGTCCTTGACCAACCAGCAAACAGCTTTAAGATGGTCAAGCCAGTTCTTATAGTTACTGTAGTTATAGACCACCAAATAACACTGGATTATTTGCCAGTTACACTTGGTACACAGTCTAACAATTGTTATGTTCTCAAGGGAGAACTGAGACATGAGAAAAAGAAGGTCCAGAAATCAGTATTAAAAATGAGTCACTTGTTGACTGAAATCATGTGACTTAAGTCTTATGGAATATTGAGGCATGCACTCCTTCTTGCTTGGGCAATTGTAAAGATGTACAAGACATGGCCAGGGTGCAGAGTTAAATAGACCTATCCAGGGAATGCCATTAATGAAGACCTTCCATAATACTGCTGTATTTTATAGGACATGCTGTTAAGAAAAAATACTAATAAAAATTCTGTAGTTTTCTTCCTAATGAGATATTTTACAGGTCAGACAGATTTACTCAGTGCCTTAGGTATAACTTTAAAGGACAAACTTTCTATTGAGTCCAAGGAGAACACTAGTCCCTAGAGGCATTTGAAACATGAACCTGAAGAACCATATATGCTCCACATCCCAGAATAAGATTTCTCTGCTCCTGCTAAATGCCTTTATGATGGAATCCATCTTGAAGAAATTCTGCGTATGCACCCATAACTGTTTCTTGGAAACCCTATACAGGGTTGCTATGAGTGGGAACCAACTTGATGTCACTTAACAATAACAACAAGGAACCAGAAGTTCAGCTGTTCAAACCTACTAGCTGCTCCTTAGAAACCCTATACAGTGGGTCAAAACTGACTGCACTTCACAACATGACTAGAAGGGCCATGTTAAGTGAATCACTGCACCACAGGCTACATTGCTTCTATCAAAATAAATGTCTTGCTCAGAAATTCTTTTCCAATAAATTGCAGTTTTATCACATGTAAACAACTCCTTATACAAATAACCACTTTCCATAATTATTTTCTTCTGTTTTTCTGTGAACTTCTTGCAGCTTCAGTATCAGCCAAAGTACTCTCTCCAGTAACTTTTAAGCTATGAAGTTGCCATAGTCTCAACAACCAATCAAACCACCCATCAATTGCCTTTAAATTCTACTTTTGTAGCACTGTCATTACTATTGTTAACTGCTTTCTGTTGTAGCTTATTAAAAAGTCTGGCTGATTTTTCTTTAGTATAAGGTAACTTTGTGCATCTATCAATCCATGTAAGCAGTAAATCTGTTTTATCCATTACTGGATGTCACTAAAAGAAACACTTTTCTAAACTAATAGCAACTCTGGCAACTTTCAAGACTCTTTTTTACTGTTTGTAAATAGTATGAATGTTTCAATATACACAATGTCTTTATTTTCTTCATCAAGATCAAAACGCTGAATTACATCCAGTTTTACACTTAAGATTACTTTCTTTTGAGCTCTCATCGGCTTTTCTGATGCCTTAGGACACATTTTGCTAAGAGATGCCCAAAGTAAATTGAAATAAAACACAGATGCTCACAGACACAGTTCAAAGTTCTGGCAGCTTGATTTTGAGATACTGAGCGTAGTTCTCAGGGAAGTAGCTTGGCAATGTCCCTCTGTAGCTTGAGCTACACAATGCCTTTTATATGGTTTCTTGCAAAACAAAAATTGAGTGCTAGTTTCACTTTTTGCTTTTCTCAGTAAAAGTGGAAATCCTTTTAAGATTTCTTTCAGTTAACTAAGCAGATAATGATGTAGGCTTCTCACAAAAGTGAAGTGGCATAAAGTGAACTTTCAAAAAGCCAGCAATGTGTGCATCTAGGATTGTATAAATGATCTAATTTCTCTGCATCCTCGCCAGCATTTAAAGTTGTCACTACATTCTTCTTTTATTTTCTAAATCTTTTTTAGTTCAACTCTCCAGAGGACCAACACCAGTGAGACAAACATTCCTTAGCCACCTCCCTTCTGACATACATCCACATCCACACACACACACACACACACACAAATACTTATGCAGTTTTGTTTGGGCAAATATTGCAGTTCCTGCTATTTTCTTTTCCAATTTTGCTTGCCCCCAACGAGAGATATTTTCATAAACACTCCTGGTGTGACACTGTAGCAAATATCATCAAAGGGATTGTTGTTGTGGTTAAGGACTGCGAATAACAAGGTTGGCCGTTCAAAACCCAACAGTTGCTCCTTGGAAAGCCTGTACAAGGTTGCTGTGGGTCAGAACTGACTCGACAGCACTTAACCCCACCAACAACATTATTTTGTCAAGAATACATTACTGAAAAAATTAGGATAGCACACTAAGAAAAATATCAGGTGGGAAGAAAGTAGCTGGCAAACAAATATAGAAGGCTTATTTATATAAAAATATATATGCTGTGGGAGAAAGATGAGGCTTTGTGCTCCCACAAAAACTTTTAAAATCCCAGAAACCCTATACAGGGTTCGCTCTGAGTTGGATCTTACAAAATAGAACCAATTAAAACAAACCCGTATATACACAGGCATACATTGTTTAAAGTCCACAATACATTCTGTAAACTAGAAGTTTATGTGATTTGAACATTGTGTGAACACTATATTATGTATAGTACATATGTTTTTATATATTCCATAAGCATGTATCACAGTATTCACCTTTATCTTTCACTCTGTTAGTAACAAAAGCCTCTGGGATTGCAAACTTGCACTTGCAATCAGTAGTCACTTGCATGATGTTTTCTGAGCAGCTCCCATGAAGCTTTATTGGGAGTGAATGCCTAGAAGCAGAGAACAGAGCAGTTACAGCCAAGCATCTATCTGCAAGTATCAACCACCTATGTGGCCAGGCAGGGGATTAGAAAATGGCAGCCATAGGAGCCAAGACATCCATGTCTCCACTCTTAATGCAGCTCAGGAAGTACAAGCTTGACTTGAAAAGTGGAGAGTAAGTGGAGGGAGGAAAGGGATTTACTCCAAGGAAATGACTCCCATAGTTTTGGGCATTGGCAAGTCCAAATCTTTGTAAGTCAGGAGGCAGACTCAAGATTTCTGTAGACTTAACTCAGATGTCAATATTTTTCAACTAATTGATTGATCACTTCAGATCACATCATTGGAAGTGATTATAATACTTTACATAAGTTCACATAACATGGCATGACATGACATCACAAAACAGCAACCAGTCAGTCCAGTGTCTACTAAACCAATAAGAATTGTAGCCTAATAAAGTTGACAAAGAATTAAAGATCATATTAGCCATTCTGATAGGTATATAGTTACATTTCATTCTGGTTTTAAGTTGCATTTTGTCTTATTCAGTAAAATGTTCATGTCTTTTGCAAATTTTCAAATGGATTTTTAGATTTATTCAGGTAATTTTTCCAAGTTGTTTATATATTCTAGTCCTACATGAGATGCAATTTGTAAGTATTTCCCCCAGTTTTTTTCATTTTCTTAGCAGTCATTCAGAGAGAAGTTTTTATGTTTGCTTTTAAAAAATGTTTTGAACTTATTTCAACTAAATTTTTAGTAATCCCCATGATGGAGTCCTGGCATAGCAATTGAGTCCTGGTGTAGTACCGTAGGATAAGCAATGGACTGCAAACCACAAGGTTTGCAGTTCAAATCCACAGCTGCTACTTGGAAACCCTGTACAGGGTTTCTATGAGTCGAAATCAAATTGAGAGCTCTTAACAACAGCAAGAAGCTCTATGATGAGATCTGTTATGAAATTTCAATCAATTGAAAGGAATTGCCCTCAAAGGCGTAGGCTGCTTCCAACATATTGAACGCTTGGGCAAAGCTTGCTATTTTTCTATTGGGTCTGGATCTTTCTTCTGACTCATCATCTGATCTCCTGTTCTTTGGACTTGAACCAGTGGCCTGCTTTATTGCCTGCCAAATCTAGGAATTATCAGTATCCTGTCTCCTTACCTGCGCAACCTGCCTGCTTTTTGACCTGCAAATATTGGTTGCTTCAGCCCCACAGCCAAGTGAGTCAGAAGCCTCCAATCTGATAAATTACCAGTGGTGGTGGTGGTTATGTGCATGGAGTCAGTTCTAACTCATAGGGACACTGTACAAGGTTTCTGAGGCTGTAAATCTTTACAGGAGCAGAAAGTCTCATCTTTCTCCTGCGGAACAGCAGGTAGTTTCGAACTGCTGACCTTGCGGTTCACAACCTGATTTGTAACCACAATGCTACCAGAGCTCCTTAATAAATTACCAATAGGCTTATTAATTTCCCACCTCTACAACTGTGTGAGCCATTCCCTTGATACAAAATGATATTTCTTCTCTATAGAACCTAAACTAACCTAACCTTAATGACTTGGATGGGGCAAAGCTTTCAGGAAATTCATTTGCTGATGGGGTGGGTACAACTCAAAATGAGAAGAAACAGCTGCAAACAACCATTATTAATTAGAATGTGGAAGGTATGAAGTTGGAATCTAGGAAAATTAGAAAGCACAAAGTATGAAATGGAACACATAAAAATTACTAATCTAGGCATTAGTGAACTAAAGTCGACTGATATTGCCCATTTTTAATCAGACAGCTCTATTGTTTTGCAAATTGAAGAGGAATGGTGTTACATCCATCATCACAAGGAACATTTCAAGATCTGTTTTGCAGTGCAATGTTATATGTGATAGGGTAATATCTGTGAAAAGCAAATATCCATTCTCTGACAAGGATGGCCAGTTAAGGCAATTCAAATTCACACATCAACCACTAAAAACAATGATAAAGAATTGAAGAATTCTTCTAACTTCTCCAGTCTGAAATTGATCAAACATGTAATCAAAATGCATTGCTAACTATTGGTGATTAAAATGTGAAAATAGGGAGCATAAAAGGAAATGATAGGTAGTTGGAAAATATTGCCTTGGTTGTAGAAAAGAAGATGAAGATTGCATGATAGAATTTTGCAAGATCACTAACTTATTCATTGCAAATACTTTTTATTTTTCAACAACATAATGATGACTATACACATGGAGGTAATCAGATTAAATATATGGGAATCAAATTTACAACATCTGTCAGATAAGATGATGAAGAAGCTCAATATCATCAACCAAAATAATGACTGTGGAACAGACCGTCCATTTTTCAAACACAAGGTCAAGCTAAAACTGACAATATGTCACCTGAATTTAGAGATCATCTCACTTACAGTTTTGATGTATTAGAAAACAATGACTGAAGACCATAGTGGAATGACATAAACAACACAATACATGCATAAAGCAAAAGGTCATAAAAAAAGACAGGAAAGAAGGAAAAGACCAAAAACATTGATTTGATGGCATTTACCAACAATATTATCAGGAATCAGTGATATTGAAGGAAGAAGTCCAAGCTGCACTTGAGGCATTGGCAAAAACAAAGCTCCAGAAATTGATGGAATACAAATAAGAATGTTGAAACATTCTTATATTCAACATAGATGCAATGCTAGAATCTATGCTGTAAATTTGGAAGACAGCTATATGGCCAACTTATTTCAAAGAAAGGTAACCCAGTGAAATGTGGAAACAATTGAACAATATCAATTAAATTCACAGGAAAATAAAATTTTTCTGTAGATAATTTAAAAACCATTGTAGTTGTACATCCAGAGAGTTGTTAGAAATTCAAGCCAGATTCAGAAGAGAACGTGGGAAAAGGGTTATCATTACAAGTATCAGATGAGTCTTGGCTGAAAGCGGAAAATACCAGAAAGATATTGATTTGTGTGTCATTGAGTATGCAAAGTCATTCGACTGTGTGAATCATAACCAACTATGGCTAACATTGGAAAGCATGGGAAGTGTAGAACACTTACTTAATTTTGCCCATAAGGAACCTGTACATAAACTAAGAAGCAGTCTTTAGAACAGAACAAAGATAAACTCAATGGTTTAAAATCAGGAAAAATATGCAACCAGGGTTGCATAATTTCACCATATTTATTCAGTCTGTATACTGAGCAAAAATTCATCAAGCAAGATTATATGAAGAAGAATGTCAATTCAGGATTCAAGGAAGACTCATTAATAACTTGTGATATGCAGATGACGACACAATCTTTCTTATTGGAAGTGAATACTAAAGATTATACCCTTCAGTATACATTATAGATCAATGTAAAGGAAAGGAAAACCCTCACAACTTGACCAATAAATAACATTATGATAAATGGAGAAAAGATTAAAGATGCCCAGGATTTCATTTTACTTGGATTTGCAATCAATACTCAAGGAAGCACTAGTCAGGAAATCAAACAACATATTACATTAAGCAAATCTGCTGCTCAAGAACTCTTCAAAGGATTAACAAGCAAAGATGTCACATTGAAGAACAAGCTGATTTTGATTCAAGCCATGGGATTTTCTGTCACTTGATATGCATGTGAAAACTGGGCAGTGAATCAAAAAGAAAGGGTAAGAATTGATGTATTTGAAATATGGTGCTGGTGAAGAGTATTGAAAGTATTTTGGTATTTTCAATAGCAAAGGAACATACAAATCTATTAGAAAGAGGTATGATTAGATTATTCCTTAGAATGGAAATGGGAATACTTCATCTTTTGTTGTTTGGACATGTTGTCAGGAAGGACCCATTCCTACAGAAGACATCATGTTTGATAAAATAGAAGGGTGACAAAAATAAGAGGAAGACTTCTGAAGAAATGAATTGGCAAAATTATAGCAATAATGGCCTCAAATATGATTTTTATGAAAATGGAACATGACGAGGCAGTGTTTTGTCATGTTATACGTAGGGTCTTGGAATTGGAGCAAATTCCATGGCACCTAGCAACAATAACAATTCTAAGAAACACTAGTTGCATTGTAGGACAAGCATCAGACTGCTCACCATAAGGCTATTAGAAAGATGGGGCTTTTTGTTCCCTCAAAGATTTATAGTCTCAGAAACCCTACATTATGTTTGGTTTTGATAATCTGGTTTTATTGTCTTTCCTTATAAGTGTAAGAATAATTGTATCTGTATCTACTAAATCTGTGTTAGAATTTTGATAGCAATTACATTAAACTTACATATTAATATGGGAAAAATTCACATCTTTGTTAAATTGAATCTTCCACTACTTGAACATAGTATGTCAATTCATTTATATAGGTATTTTTAATTTCTGTCATCAGCTTTTTGCAATTTTCTACACATTGTTTCTGTGAATGTATTTTAGAATCACACTTGTATATCTTCTAATTTTTAGCAATTTTGTGTGTTTTGAAATTTATTTTACCTTCCATGTATTTATTGTTATTATGTAGAAATCAAACAGGTTTTTTAATGATTATATTGTATCTTGATCTTGCTGAGTTTATTATTTCTGTATTTTCATTTATTAATAATTATATTATCCATGGTATTTTCTATAAAGGCAGTTACTATATAGGTATGTCCTATATAGTGAATAGGACTTCTGGTGTGGCACTGTGGGTTAATGAGCCAGACTTCAAAGTCATTTGAACTGCAAGGTCGGTGGTTCAAGCTCACCAGCTGCTCCTTGGAAACCCTATACAGGGTCGCTATGGGTCGGAATCGACTCGACGGCACTGAACAACAACAACAACAACTATAGTGAATAAGGACAGATTTGTCTTTCTTCTGTATTCATCTTAATATTTTTTCAGAAAGAAAATAGAAATTCTAGGACTATATTGGAAAATATATGGGCAAAGCAGATTCTGTTGTCTTATCCCTGATCTTAAATATTTTACACTTAATTCTAATATTTATTGCTGGTATTGATTGATTCTTGTCAAGCTGACAACTTTTGTTCCTATTAATTTGTCATAAATTTTATCAAGATTGGATAAATTTTGTCAAGTGTTTTTCTACTTTGAGTGGTATAATCATGTTATTTTTCATCTTTAGCCTGTGATTTTGGTGGGCTGCACCAATTGATTTGAAAACACTACATACTAAACCCATTTAAAACCAAACTCATTATTATTGAGTTAATTTGGAATCTTAGTGACCCTATTGTTGTTGTTATTTAGTACCATGGAGTTGGCTCCGACCCATAGCGACCCTGAACAGGGTTTCTGGAGCTGTAAATCTTTACCGGAGCAGAACGCCTCATCTTTCTTCCGCGGAACAGATGGTAGTTTCGAACTGCTGACCTTGAGATTCTCCACCCAATTCTTAACCAGTCGTAGTGGTAAAGATTTACAGCCTCGGAAACCCTGTACAGTGTCGCTATTGATCGGAATCGACTAGAAGGCATTTAACAACAACAACAACACTACCAGGACAGATAAAAGTATTCCTTACAATTTCCGTGATTGTAAATTGACATAAGAGCAAACTGTCTTATCTTTCTTCCACTGAACATATAGTGAGTTTGAACTACTAGCCTTGTGGTTAGTAGCCCAATGTTGAACTTACTAGGGCTCCTTAATGCAAAATATGAATACAAATTTATGAGATGTCTTCACTTCTTTGATAGCATTGTTGATAGTTCTATCCTTTAATTATTATTATTTTTTTTAACGTCTTCCCTACTATGTAACTCTCATGCAAACATTTTCCATTATTAACTTGAATCGCAAGTCTCATACTATTTATTATTTTCTCTTTACCTAAATGCATCTTTTTTGTTATTTTCACCACTCGAGGACAAAAGTGGAATCATTTAAAATAATTAACAATGACCTTCACAAAATTTATTTTATTACACACATTTGATTATAAATATATGTAGCATTGATGATTTATATGGAAGGTGATTACTGAACAATGTATTAATTGTTTAATATTTCTTGCTGAATATACTGATGATTAGAGGACATATGATCCCCCAAAATGTTTTAATAGTACTTAATGATATTTATTTTCTAAAGTCAGTTATTTTGGACTTGTTGTTGTTAGGTGCCATTGAGTTGGTACCGACTAATAGCGACCTTATGTACAGCAGAACGAAACCCTGCCCTATCCTGGGCCAACCTCACTATTGTTGCCACACTTGAGTCCAGTGATGCTGCCACTTGGCCAATCCATACTTATTTATTTGTTCTTAAATTTTGTTGATTCATTCCAATTAGTAAGGGTGGCCCAGTGAACTCAGTGGATATACTCTGGACAGTATATATTTCTCTTTTAACTTGCATGCACTAATTAAGGCATACAGATGAAGTAAGCACAGTTAATAAGAGCAGATAGAAAAGGATACTATTGATAATTCCAGAAAACAGAAAATAGTATAACCATGAACATATATTGATATTTGATATCTACAACTTATGAGAAAATGAAACATTTATACCTTTTGATAACTAGCATTTTTTCAAATGTAATTTTAGTCTGCAAATTTCCAATGTATCATAATTTTTCATTAAATAAAGGCAGGTCAAATATCCATTAAGAAACTAATAAATTTATGGGACTTATTTAAGATTTGAAGTTGTGTTGATGAACAAAGTCTTTGGCTGTGTTTAAACTCTCAAAATAAATTTAAAAATTTCTTTTTATTTAAAAATATCATGCCACAAAAATTTCACTTCTGTAGCTTCAAGATTGCATGAATCCAGTGGTATTAGTGGTGCTTTAGGATAAGTCCCAGACATCTAACCACAAGAACAGAAATGCTATAAAGGACTACTATGTGTCCAGGAACTAACTTGATGACACTTAACAATAACAGTGGTATTTCAACTCAGTAGAAAAATAATTGCTTTTTATTCTAAACGTACCAGCAAATGATTGTTGTTGAATTTAGCAATCATATTTTTATACTATAACTTTGAAACAACTAATGACATTTAAAGATATATTGTTCTTATTGTTAAGTGCCATCAGGTTGATTTTAAGTCATAGCCACCCAATATAGGGTTTAGGAGGAGCAACTAGTGGGTTTCAAAAGCAGACCTTGTGGTCCTACAGTGATTAGATTATTCCTAACTGAATGATGGTGGTAAATATTAATTATAATAAAGTATCCGGCAAGCAAAAAAAAAAAAAAAAATACAGTCAAAACAATTGACATTTTCTCTTTTTAATGCTTTCTTAAACTTATTATTGTTGAAAGAGCTACTTGTTTAGGTAACTCATTTATTTAACAATTAAAGGTTACTTTTCTGCTTGCCTGCATCAATTGATAAAAACAAAAACAGTTTGAATGTGTATTTGAAAAATAGAGTGTCATCTGGTATAGGAAGTTACCAATATTTTTGCTCACCACAGGAATTTAATGATTAATGTTACAATGCTTTAAAGAAAGAAATAGGCCTCTGTTGTACAAACTTTATTAAACTGTTGCTGAACATATATTAAATAGTAGAAATACTGACACTTTTAAAAGCTGGCTCAGAAAAATTCACATTTGCTTGTTTCAGAAAGCATTAAACATATTAAAGTGGTTCTAAATAATGAATGGTATCCTCATGGTATTTATTGTTTGAAGTCATTAGTATATACAATGTTCATCATAATCCAGATAATGTTAGGGCACATGAAGCTTTAGATTTATCCACAAAAGTTGATTATTAGACTCGTTATTAAGACATTACAAATCATCTATTGAGCAACTCTATTGCTTTTTACAGTAAATTAAAATGTTTTGAAACTGAAAAGACATAAACTTACAAAAGATTTATTGAATGTGCAACAGACAGTTTAATGCAGTCCAAAATGTTGTAATGGGTACTGCTTCTCTGCTTTCATCCTTTTCATCCAGAGGCAGTCATTTCACAAGGACAATCTCCAGGTTTGAAGAGATTTAGCTTTTTCATTGTATTGAGTGAAAATTCTCTTTTTTGGGGAGTATGCATGTACATATAAAAGAAAGAAGATTATAAAATAGCTACAGTTATTTACTTAACTATTTACATATCACTGGGGACAACTATTCTTATTCAAAAAAAGAAACCTAGAATATATCTGTTAACAATGGAATAAGCTTGTTATCTGTTGTGTTATTGTTGTTGTATGTATCCTCTTTGTTTACATCCTTGATTGTGGCAGGATTCTAATTTCATTTACTTCTTTTAACCTTTGAAATTGCAGTTGTGAGTGATCAGCATTCCCAAAATCGTTTTCTTCAGGGACACAGAATAAAAATTATTCTTATGCATAATGAAAAACTATTTTCCCCAATTATTAGAAAAATAGAAAATATCATTTATTATTTTTCATAGCTTCTTTTAGACAATTTAAAGACATTGTCTATCGAATTCTTTAAAAAAAACCTGCAACAGTTTTGTGGAATTTCATTTAAAGTATGTTTTGAATCACTAGCCTTACTTTAGAGATAGTCATCCACAGTTGTCATATAAGTAATTACAAGATACAGAAAGATATATTTAGGTTGTACAGAATTTAATTTAATCATTTAAGGAAACATATCTTTTAGTTGACTTTATGAACTCATTACAACTATGAAATCTGTAGGGTATCAGGATGTTGAGTGATGGAAATGTAATATTCACTACATTGCCTAAGGCTTTTCCTAGTTTTTGGTCAAGCAACTTAAAAGTCATGATTCAGTATAAAACTAAACTTACTTTAGCCAAACTTATAAAGGTATGTATTTAGAGACTCCTCATTAACTACATATTTTTACTATATTAAAACATTTGAGAAGACTTTACTTTTCTAGTTTTAATTATTATCTATTAGAATAATGATAAATTTCAACTTCTGTGTTTGTGTGTTTAAGCAAAATGTTTAAACATTTCTCTATGGTCAGTGAATGACTGTAGATAAGTTTTCATCTTTTTTTTTGTATTTATTAAGACACTATACTCATATGTATATAGAAAGATGTTGTTGCCCTTGTTAAGTCAGTTCAACTAATAGAAACTCTAAATCACGTTCTAATATAAATCATTATCACCAGAATACTTTATAAAAAAGACTATAGCATCACACTCCAAATTACTTCAACCCGGTTATCAAAAAGATATTTTAAAAAATGAAACCAGGTCTGACCTCTGGGGAATATCACTCATTCATTCTAATTCCAGCTCTGTCGTCACCATCTGTTTGGCATTATCCTCTGAATAAGTAAACCTCTAACCAGAGGCACCTGGAATTACTAAAACGGCTCCTCCTTTCTCTAAACTAAATTCCATTTTTAATCAAATTGTTCTGGGTCTATCATTTCTGCTTCTATGTTCTAAACAGACAATTCAGCTTCTTGTAAAAGTTTAACTTCTTGTAACCTAAAAAGAGTAAGGGTCAAAATTTTAGCTTGTGCAAGAAATTGCTTGTTAAAAGATGTTTGTCAAGAGTGTTTGTGTGGCCTGACCCAAAAAAGTCTTGGTCAACAGATCTCAGGTAGTTAGGAACTAGACATAATATTGTTAAGAATTGCAGCTTAATAACTTCCTTGTAACATTTTTTCATGAACCTCCCTTGTATCTGAGATCATGTGTCCTTTATTTCACCAGTAAAAGCCTCTCCTTTTTTCTTACGATCTGGAACAGTAAAGTACCCTGTCTGAATGGTTGGTGTCTTCCGGCTCGGAAATGTCTCTACATATCAATAAAATGTTTTATTTGTACTTCGAATAGACTGTAAGAACTGGCGCTTGACTATGACATGTCTTGGTAACAATGAAAGGACCTAAAGTTTAATTTGCCACAGCACTTTCAAAGACACTAGAAATTGAAGCAGTAGGCTGCATTACGGGTTCCTCTGTCTCCATTGCAGAGATTGGATTTGCAGATCCTCTTTGGTCCAATCCTTTGCTTGCTTTGTTTCAAAACTCCCTGAGTTTTATTGTAAAATTTGGTTTTCTCTTTCCATTCCCTTTTTTAAAAGGAAACATATGTTTCTTTGGATTTTAGATTTCATACATTCAACTCCTAAAGCTTCCAGAATCTTAGAGATATTAGCTGGTTCTGAGAAACTGTTACGATATTCTGTTCAAAAAGCTTTTGAAGCTAACTTTATGCTGTATTTGGTGAGATGGAAACACCTTATGTATAAATGATGCGGAGACTCACTCTTACTCACTGCATGAACAAACTTTTTGGTTCTTCTGAATGTTTATTGAATTCTGTTTGGCATGAATAACCAAGGCATAGCTCTGGTACCGTAGTGGTTATGAATCGGGCTGTGAACCACAAGGTCAGCAGTTCGAAACTACCAGCGGTTCCGCGGGAGAAAGATGAGGCAGTCTGCTCCTGTAAAGATTTACAGCCTTGGAAACCCTGTGTAGGGTCTCTATGAGTCGGAACCGACTCCACGGCACATAACAACAATCATATCAATGGGTCCTAAGTAGAATCTTTCATCTCTCTAAGTTAAATTTCTGTGCAATAATTTGAAAAATAAATACTCCCACAATACAAATTTTAAATGGGAAAACTTTTCAGTTGGTATCTTGAGCTATCTCAAAGAAATCAAAATATACATAGCAAAATAGACTTGCTGCAAGACATGGATTTCTAATCTCACTAAATAGAACAAAGATCTACAGAGCACAGGTTTTGAAGTAATTAAGCAAAATTAAGAATTGCAAAGTCAGAGCTCCTCACTGTTCTCTCTCTGATCCTCTGCCAACAGCCATTTTGTTGTACCTTTACCTTTTTACTCTTCCAGAAATCTTTTTTCTGACTATCTTTTGTCCCTGAACAATTTGCTAGAGGTTCAAATCCAGAAATGTCAAAACCAGACTCTCCAAAGTCCTTTTCTGAAATAGTTTTTAAGGTTTGCCTTCATGAACAGATACTTCACCAAAGAAGACATTCAGGCAGCCAACAAACTTGTGAAGAAATGTTCATGATCACTAGCCATTACAGAGGTGCAAATCCAAACAGCAATGAGATATCATCTTATATCAGCTTTATAGCTAAGTTCAAAAAAACAGAAAACAACTAATGCTGGTAAGGGTGTAGAGAGACCAGGACCTCCTACATTGTTGATGGCACTGTAAAATGGCCCAGCCACTATGGAAAACAGTATGGCACTTCCTCAGAAAGTTGGAAATAGAAATGCCTTATAAATCAGCAATCCCTCTTCTTGATAAATATACAAAAGAAATATGAGCCAGGACATGTGTAGATATATACACACTGATGTTCACTGCAGTCCTATTCACAATAGCAAAAAGATGGAAACAGCCTAAATCAGGGATTGTTGTTAAATGCTGTTGAGTCAGTTCTGTATAGAGTTACTGAGTTGTGGCTGGTGAGTTTGAACCACCAACCTTGTGGTTCAAACTGACCTGGCGGTTCAGTGCTTATCCTACAGTGCCATATAAGAACTCAAAATCAGAGGTGGAAACCTATTTTCTGCCAAAATTTGTAACATCATTCACAGGCCATACCAATTATCAACTTAAAAATTAACCTGCTATATTTGGTCAAACATTTAGCTAACTCAACCCTAATGTGATGCTTAGAGCTGCGGTTACCTTGGCAGGGCCAAGCCAAATGATTTTGCAGGCCTTATGTGACCCAAGGGTAGGATGCTCCCCACCCCAATGGAAGAATGGACAAACAAAAATTGATACATACACACATTGGAATACTATGACACTTTGAAGAATAACAATGAATCTGCAAAACACCTCATAGTATGGATGAACCTGGAGGACATTATATTGAGTGAAATTAGTCAATCACAAAAGTATAAATATTGTCTGAATCTATTATTGTAAATATTTAAGAAAAGGTTATCATACTAAAGGAAACATTTTTCAATGGTTACTAGGAATAGGAAGAAAGGGAGAGTAATTCACTAACTAGAGGGTAGACACATGTTAGCTTGGGTCATGGGAAGGGCAATATACATGATAAGAGAAGGTGGTAGAAGAATGATTAAGGCTGGTGAAGACACAGAGAGGTATGTATGAGCTAAAGGGGATAAAGGCAAATAGTGATATATATACAACATTGGAACAACAATGTTCTCTGCATAGATATATGGGCTGAAACATAGGCTGTATGGGTAAGGGAATTAATAAGCATTTGAAAGAAAATATTTATGCATGGATATTTACCTTTTCTGAAAACACACCTATGAATTTTCTGGAGTAGACAGCAAAATGATGAAAACATCTTAGGTATCATCAAACATCTTAAGGCAATGAGTTGCTGGAAAAGAGTGTTCAGGACCATAGCCTCAGGATACACCATGGTCAATTGGCATAACATAGTCCACATATACAATGCTCTACATCCTGCTTTGGTGAGTAACATTTGGTATCTTGAAAGCTCATGAGTGGCCAGTTAAGTTGCAGCTACTTGTCTCTCCATGTGCAAAAGAAAGAAGAGCAATAATCATTAAAGAGACTTGGAATCAGTTAGTCCAATGGACTAATGGAACATATGAACCTGAACCAGGAAGAAAAAGAGAGTGCCCAGCTACCACTGAAAACGACCACATAAGAAGATCTTGGATACAGTAAGAGAAAAAATAGAACAAATATCAAAATCATTTAAAAATACATAAATAAACTGGATTTACTGATCAGAAAGAGGCTGGAGGAACCCGAGACTTTGGTACATAGGTCAGAAAGGAGCTCAC
>NW_006408581.1:3360929-3363744 GCF_000296735.1 Chrysochloris asiatica | reverse complement strand
CAACTTTATTAAGTAAATACTACTTCTCTATTTGCACATGGAAGCATAACCCAGTCAATAATCTCTACACGTACAATCCAATGACACTTGTTACAGCCTTTGAACTGTGCCCTCTTTGAATTCTCATCCTCCTTTTCTAAATTGTTCCTTCTGTATTGACATAAACTCACTCCCCCATAAGGTTGGGAATTAATTTTATTTTTTTATTTTCTGTCTGCCCAATAAAATTATAATTTTGGTAAGGGCAAAAAAAAAAAAAAAAAAGGAGGAATACATCATACTTGTGGATAAGGAAGACTTAACATTGTGAAAATGTCAACACTACCCAAAACAATGGAATTGCAATCCAGATTCCAACACCATTATTTAAAGAGATGGAAAAACTGATCACTAACTTTATATGGAAAGCAAAGAGACCTCAGATAAACCAAACATTGCTTAAGAAGAAGAACAAGGTTGGAGACCTCTCACTTTCTGATCACAGAACCTACTACAGTGGTCAAAACAGCTAGTAGTAGTACAAAGAAAGGTGCATAAATCAATGAATACAACTGAGAAACCACAAGTAAATCTATCCACCTAGACTCAGCTGATCTTTGACAAAGAGCTAAAATATATTAAATGGGGAAAAACTATTTTCCTCAACAAATGTTTCTGTTTAAAGTTGAAGTCCATTTGCAGAAAAATTAAACAAGACCCATATCTCACACCATATACAAAATCAAACTCAATGTTGATTGAAGACCTAAATGTAAAACCTACAACTGCAAAGATTATCAATGAAAAAATAAGGACAAACTTAGGGACTCTAATACATTGAACAAATATACTGTCAAACATAACTGAAAACACAACAGTAGAAGACAAACTAGATGAATATAACCTCCTAAAAATTAGACGCTTATATGAATCAAAATATTTTGCCAAACACTAAAAAGAGAGCACCCAAAATGAGATATTTTTTTTGCAGTGATCTACCAGACAAAGGGATAATATCTAAGATTTATAGAAAACTGCAGCTGCTTTACAAAAAAAGGATAAACAACCCAAGGTAAAAATGTGTAGAGAGCATGCATTTTTAATTTTTGCAAAAAATAAAAAGGAACTTGTGCATTACTGCATTTTTGGTTTTTCAATACCTTTCCAAGATGTCATAGATAGTAAACCTAAGAGAATATTCTTGCTGGTGGTGACCCTAAATAGGGTTTCCTAGACTGTTAAGCTTTATGGGAGCAGAAAACCCATTCTTTCTTCTGCCAACCAGCTGGTAGATTCAAATGGCTGGCCTTGTGGTTAGAAACCCAAGGCATAACACTACACTACCAGGATTCTTTATATTCCATTTGTTGTTGTTGTTGTTGTTCTGTGCCACGGAGTTGTTTCCAACTCATAGCGACCCTGCACAGGGTTTCCGAGTCTGCAAACCTTTACGGGAGCAGAACATCTCATCTTTCTTCCACGGAACAGCTGGTAGTTTTGAAACTGCTGACTGTGAGATTAACAGCCGATTGGTAACCACTACACTACCAGAGATCCGTAATATTCTATTTTGTGAATGTTAAAGTATTTCTTTACCAAATAAAACATATGGCTTACAAGACTAGGGTATTAATACAGTTTTAATTATAAACAACTTTCTGAATAGCATGTATTTTATGCCTATCAAAATTTTTATTTGAGTTAGTTTAAACAGACATATATTTTGTTTTGAAGTTAAAGTAATTGTTACTGTTGTTAGGTGCCATTGAGTCATTACCGACTCATAGCGACCTTATGCACAGCAGAACAAAACACTGCCCAATCCTGGGTCAACCTCACTACTGTTGCCACACTTGAGTCCACTGATGCTGCCACCTGGTCAATCCATCTTGTTGGGGGTGGGGAGGGGTGGGTCTTCCTTTCTTTCTGTGACTCTCCACCTGACCAAACATGAGACTGGTCCATCCTGACAATATGTCTGAAGTATCAACGAAGTTTGGCCATCTGGGCCTCTAAGGAGCACTCTATATGCACTTCTTCCAAAGTTTTAGATTCTTCCAAAGTTTTAACAATTGTTGCTAACAGCTTCTAAATGTCTATGGTGGTGGTGGTGGTGGTATGTCGTGGAGTTAGTTCCAACTCATAGCGACCCTGTATAGGGTTTCCAAGGCTGTAAATCTTTACAGGAGCAGAAAGTCTCATTCATCTTTCTCCGGTGCAACCACTGATAGTTTTGAACTAGCTGACCTTCAGATTAGCAGTCCGATGTAGTCACTATGCTACCAGAGCTCCTTTATAAATGGCTATAGTTTTTTGTTTTGTTTTTTTTAAATACAATTCATTTGCTATGGATTTCTCTGTATCTCCAAAATGTATGTGTTATAAATCCTATCCCCTATTTGTGTGCATAAAATTCCATCTGAGAATAAGATTTTCTTTGTTATTTTAATGAGAACAAATTAGAGTAAGATGTGTTTTATGTCAATCATTTTTGAGATATAATAGGAAAAGTTTAGGCACAGAAACAAAGACAAACTGGAGAAGATTGATGGTAAGAGAAGGTTGCCAAAGAACTGAGCAACAGAAGCTAATAAAGACCTTTCCACAGAACCAAGAGAGAAAGCCTTCTCATAGAAGTGGTGCCCATAAATTAAACTTCTAACCTTTTTTAAGAAAAAAAGATTTTTCTATATCCATCAATTTGTGTTATTTCTTTTATACCAACACTTGGACACTAAGACATCATTTTTCACCATTATCAATTGTTTTCTTATGTTGTGGCCTGAAAACAGTTACGATAGCTCTATAGAAGTTGAGTACGAGTGTGGTACTGTGG
>NW_006408581.1:3359596-3360364 GCF_000296735.1 Chrysochloris asiatica | reverse complement strand
GGCATGAAAATAAAATCTAATTTAGACATTCTGTATAATTTACATCCTTCTCTAACACTCAGCCAATGTGAGAGTAAGTACTGATATAAATGAATTTGATTGCAGATCCGTGGAGATAGTTTTTAACAATTGTCATGACTCACTCTTTCCTAGTAAATGCAGAAATAACTCTGAGGTTAATCTTCCATATCAGAATAAAATGAGCAGCCACCTGCTCTAATGGCTTCTCACTGCTAGGAATGGGCTGACAGACAAGAAGAGCATCTGGAGAAGGAAATGCCTTATGATGCCAGGGGTTTGTTTACCTAACACTATTTCAGTTCATTTTACTTTATTTTTCAAATGGCATTGATAGCTTCCTTCAAATTACAAAAGTAATGTATTTCCATTGAAACTGTGCAGAAAATTTGTTAGCATCATTTCCAGCATTCAAAAATTTAGTAATTGTCTTTTTCATATTTTAGTATACATAAAATTTAGATTTCTAAAATAGGGATCACTGTGTATACATAATTTCTAAACACCTAATTTTATTGTGATAATTTTATGATATTCAAACACAAAAGCATACTTTACTGATATTTAATGATATCTCTTTGATAATACATTAATTTGTCTAACCAGTATACCACATATTCAAATTTAGGTTGCTTCCATTTCTGGATAGTAAAATTAGTACTTGTATTTTAATGAATCCACTGAAACCTACCCACTGCCACTGAGTAGATTCTGACTATAGTAAAACTGCCTTTTAGGCTTTCTGAAACT
>NW_006408581.1:3357973-3359085 GCF_000296735.1 Chrysochloris asiatica | reverse complement strand
TTTCTGATATTCTCTGCTTTCAACCAAGATCCATCAGACATCAGCAATGATAACCCTCATTCCACAGCTTCTGAATCCGGCTTGGAAGTTCTTTGTCAATGCACCTTAGCCTTTAGATTGACATATTTGCTTTGAACATTTCAAAGAGATGTTGGCAGCACAATTTCCCAACATGTCTTGTCATTTCCATGGATTGTGGATTCAAATGAAATTAAATCTCTGACAACTTCAATTTTTTTCTCAGTTTATCTTACTATTGCTTATTCGGCTAGTTTTAATGATTTTTGTTTTCTTTATGTTGAGAGGTAATCCATATTCAAGTCTGGAAACTTTTATCTTCATCAGTAAGTCCTTCAAGTTTTCTTCCCTTTTAGCAAGCAGGGTTTTGTCACTTGCATATTACAAGTTGTTAATGAGTTTTTTCTCCCATACTGAGTGTTCATTCTTTGTATTTGTTCAGCTTCTTTTACGATTTGCTTAGCATACAGATTCAAAATATGGTTAAAGGG
Organism: Chrysochloris asiatica; assembly: GCF_000296735.1. Lineage (NCBI taxonomy): Eukaryota > Metazoa > Chordata > Mammalia > Afrosoricida > Chrysochloridae > Chrysochloris > Chrysochloris asiatica. Next base: position 3,358,576 of record NW_006408581.1, on the reverse strand, counting down.
TAAAATTCTGATGCACACCTCTCTTGATTTTAACCCCTTCTTTTGTTCAAACAACTGTCACTTGGTTTATGTGCAAGTTCTGCATGAGCACAATTAAACATTCTGGAATTCCTTTTCTTTGCAATATTATCCACAGGTTGCTGAGATCCACACAGTTAAATGCTTTTGCATAGTGAATAAAACATAGGGAGCTCAGGTAGCATAGTGGTTACGAATCGGGCTGCGAACCTCAGGGTCAGAAGTTCGAAACTACCAGCTGTTCCGCGTGAGAAAGATGAGGCGTTCTGCTCCCGTAAAGATTTATAGCCTTGGAAACCCTATATAGGGTCGCTATGAGTCGGAATCGACTTACAACAGATAACAACAACAAACATCTTTTGGGTATTTTCTGCTTTCAGCCTAAATCTGCCTGATATCCACAATAATATTGTTCCTTGAAAACCATCTTCTTTTTGACTCGAATGTATATTTCCATGTCCAAGTACTGCTTTTATTAGTTTTGAGTTCTCTTCAGCAAAATTTTACTTGTGTATTATATTAATGTTACTATTAGATTATTTATGCATTATGTTGGATTATCTTTCTTCAGAATAGCCACAGATA
>NW_006408581.1:3355722-3357873 GCF_000296735.1 Chrysochloris asiatica | reverse complement strand
AAATGGTCGATATTCAACCATTTATAGAAATATCATATGCACAAGGCCAATGGTACTAAAGGAAGATGTCCAAGGTGTACTGATGGCATTGGTGAAGAACAAGGGTCTGGGAACTGAGGGAATACAAATTGAAAATTTCCAGCAAATTGACGTAGTATGGTTGGCACTCACTCATCTATGCCAAAAATTTTGAAGATAGCTACATGACCAACTTATTGAAAGAGTTCCAAATTTGCACCCATTCCAAAGAGAGGTGAACCAACAGATTGTGAAATCATTGTACAATCATTGTACAATATCAGTATCACATGCAAGTAAAATTTTGTTTAAGATAATTTAAAAAACAACTGCAGCAGTACATTGCAGGGGTCTGCTAGGGTTCAGACAATGATGTGAAATGAGAGAAATCATTGCTAATGTCAGATGGATGTTGATTGAAAACAGACAATACCAAAAAGATATTTTCCTGTGTACTATTGACCATACAAATGCTTTCCACTGGGTGGGTCATGGCAAACTATGGAAAATGTTGGAAAGAAAGGGTATTCCAGGACATTTAATTGTGTTCATGAGGAACATGTACATAGACCAAGAGGCAGTCATTTGAACTGAACAAGGGGATACGTATGACTTAAAATCAGAAAGTGTATATACTTGAAAATGTTATATTCTTTCACCATATTTATTCAAATTGTATGCTGAGCAAATAATCCAAGAAACTGGATTATTATTTGAAGAAGAAGATGGCGTTAGGATTGGAGGAAATTTTATTAATGACCTGCAATATGCAACCATGCTTGCTAAAAGTGAAGAGGATTTAAAAAACATGCTGATAAAGATCAAAGACCACAACCTTCAGTATGGCTTATATCTCAATGTAGAGAAAACCAAAATCCTCACCACTGGGCCAATAATTAATATCATGTTAAATGGAGAAAAGTTTGAAGTTGTCAAAGACTTCATTTTACTAATCCACTATCAACATTCATGAAATCAAAACACATTATTACATTAGGTAAATCTGGTGCACAAAGCCTCTTTAATGTGTCCAAGAGCAAAGATATCAGTTTGAAGGAAAAGGTGTACCTAACCCAAGGCATGATATTTTTAACAGCTTCAGAAACATGTGAAAATTGGACAGTGAATCAGGAAGACTATAGAATAATTGATGCATTTGAGTTATGGTGTTAGAGAATATTGAAATTCTCATGGACTTCAAAAGAAAAACAAAAATTCTGTCTTGGAAGAATTACAGCCAAAATGCTCCTTAGAAGCTGCAGAATGATCAGACTTCATCCCTCATACTTTGGACATGTTTTCAAGAGTGATCAGTCCCTGGAGAAGCTGTTAACATGGAGGGTCGATGAGATGGATTGGCACAGTGGCAGCAGCAATGAACTCAAGTCTAACAACAATTTTGAGGATGGAACAGGACCTGCAATTGTTTTGTTGTTTTGTATAGGATTGCTTTGAGTTGGAATTGACTCAAGGGCTCCTAAAAACAACAATATTATTGTAGAATTGTGTGTTTCTATCTTCAATTCTATTTGATTCCTGATGTGACAGCACTGATGTAGAATCTGCTCTGGCCTGTGAACCATAAAATTGTCAGTTCAAACTTATTTATGCATTTTGAGGCTTCTTCATTTGGAACGTAGATATTTATTAAGGTTGTGTCTCCTTGTTCAGTTGACTTTTTAATGATGACTTATTGTCCTTTATTTCTTATTTACTTTTGTTTCTTAAAGTCCATTTTATCAGAAATTAATATTGCCATTCCTGTTCATTTTTTATTGTTTTTAGCTTGATATATTTTTCCATCTTTTGATTTCTAGTCTATTTTTTCCCTTTGTGTGAAAGGTACACCTTTTGAAGACAGCATATTGACAAATTTCTCTTTTCTGCTACTCTCTGTCTCTTGACTGATGCACTTAGTCCATTGACGTAAGTGTAATTATCTACAGGTATGCATTTACTGTAGTCATTTTGCTATGTATTTTCTATGCTGGTTTCTTTGTTCTACATCATTTTCTGTGCCAAGTTAATTTTGTTTGGGAGTTTTCTTGTCATTTTCTGTTCCTTCTTTCAAAATTTCCTACATCTGTATAATTTTTTTTTCTTTTGATGAGTTTTATTAATTTTATATGAGGT
>NW_006408581.1:3354046-3355622 GCF_000296735.1 Chrysochloris asiatica | reverse complement strand
GTTGGTGAGTAAATTTGAATAATAGCCAAATGAACTGATCTTTCTTGTCCTATCACTAACAACATTGTACATCAGGATAGATCTTGAAATATTCTTAGTAACAATTAACATGATGTCGTTCCTCTACAATATTTCATTCCCAGCATAATAGGAGATATGATTTTCTGATTCAAAATGGCTATTAGATCATTTCAGCTTACTAATGCTGAAATAATCAGTCTTTATATGTTCTAATATCATATTTGACAACTTTCAGTTCTCCTGTGTTCATACTTTATACATTCTTTGTTCTAAATGTTGAAGGGTGTTTATAGCTGTTTCTTCTAATTTTGACTCATGACACATTTGCTAACAAAGATTTTGAAAGGTGTGCTCCATCCACTTTATGAAGGGCTACTCTTCTTTGAGGAGGAAGTTCTTTCCTAGTATTATTTCGAATGCTTCCAACCGGAGGGGTTCATCTTCTGACACTGTAACTGACAATTTCCTGGTATTATTCCTAAGGTTTACAGTGACCAATTTTTTTTCAGAAGCGGATCATCAGGTCCTCCTTCCTAGTCTCTCTAACTCTGGAAGCGTCACTGAAACCTGTCTACTATAGGTTACTCTAATAGCATTTGAAACATGATTGGCATAGTTCCCAGCATTACAGCAACACACAAGCCACCATAGTGTGACAAACCGACACATATAGTGATTTAAATTTTTAGTTTTTATAAAATCACCCTTTTGAAAAATAATATGATAAGATTTTAGTTGTGTTTTTATTACCTTGGCCTTTCCATGAAAGTACAATGAAAATGAACTATGCATACAAAAGGAGTAGTAACTATTTAATTTTCAAAAGTTAGACATACTTCAAAGAATTAAGTAGTCACTATGTACTTTTCACCCCTATTTTCCATTTAATCCTTTTCAATCTGAAAAATCTTCAGTTAATCATTGTCTGAATGGTTTATATTCTATAATGTGAAAGTGATCATTATGTTTACATGTATTTGCATAACAGTTCATCTTACCTGACTAGTCATCAAGTATGCATTTATGATTTATTCTGCATTCACAATAATTAGCAACGTATGTCTGACTGCAGTAGATTTTCTACAGGAGGAATAGAAGAATTGTGGTTAAACTCATAGATGCCAACCAAAAAGGTGGAAATTCGAACTCATCAGTCCTTCTGTGGAATACATATATGACACTCTGCATCCATAAAGATTTGCAACCTTGGAAACTCTGGGGTAGTTCTTTTATTTTTAATTGGGTTGTTGTTGTTGGATGTCATCATTGACTTCTATTCATAACAACCCTGCATAGGGTTTTCTGATAGCAGCTGGTGGGTTTGAACTGTTGACCTTGCAGTTATCAGTATAAGGCACTGTGGAACATAATCTTGATTAATAGAAATTTACAGTGAGAATATTAGAGATACTAGAGGCTGTGCACTATCATTGGGATGTTTATAGTACTAAAGAACAAAATCTCACAAACATCTGCACTAACACTGTAGCAAAACTGTCAGTATTCATACCCTGTAATGCATGATGCTCAATGCCATGTAAAAGAGTCAATGGTT
>NW_006408581.1:3324120-3340418 GCF_000296735.1 Chrysochloris asiatica | reverse complement strand
TACCTGACTTCCTCACCATGTGTAAGTCCTGTGACTCTACTAGTTCTTCATTTTGCTTTATAGTTGTTTTCATTATAGATTGGTATCTTTGATTGCCTATTTTCAGTCATGTAGCTTTGTTTACTTTAGATACTTCTATATCTGGATTGAATTCTGGGTAGTGCTGTCATGTATGTTAATATTAGTTTTTGCATGCAGCTATTCGTTCTCTGTTCAAAGAACTCACTTTAGTGTTTTTATTATTATTGTTGTTGGTCTGTTTATTACAAATGTATTTATCTGGAAAGAGCCTAACCTCACCATCATATATGAGGTGCAATTTTGCTGACCCTATGATCCTTGGTTGACAATTTCTTTTTTTTCAGAGTTTTGCATTTGTCATTCCATTGTCTACTGCATTGTCTACTGCAGAAATCGTAGCTTAGTCTTATTGGTTCTCCTCTACAGGCAACGTTTTCATTTCTCCAAGCTCGTCTCAGGATTCTTTCCTTGTCTGATTTTGGAAAACTTGAATATAACATATTTTTGTGATTTTTTTTGTGGGTTATATCCTGTTTGGGATTAGTTCCATTCATTAAATGCTTAATTATTGATATTTCATGATGTTACAAAACGTTTCTACTAACAACTCTGACAAGTTTCTCTTTGCTTGTGAAAATTCCTTTCCTGTTCTTGAAATCCAATTACCAGTTAGGTATTTCTCTTGATACTCTCTTACATAAATCTTAGACTTTATTTTTTTCTCCCTTTTTTTGTTGATTGCTCTTCTAACGGTCCAGTATTGAGATATTTGTCTTCAAATTCATTAATTCGGTCATCCATTGATTTAAATATACTCCTTTGCCTTTTGAATATATTATCCATTTCTGAAATACTACTTCTAATCTTCCGGATTTCTATTTGCAGATTTTGCATTGCTTCTAAATCTTTGTTTATTTTGTCCATTTGTTCTCATAGTGTTTCCTGAATTCTTTTAAGAAGAATTCAGTATTCTTGCTTTCATCTGTAACTATCTCAATATTTCTCTCAATCTGTTGAAGTACCTAAGTATCATTCTTTTGACTTATTTTTCAGGTAATTCCAATTCCTTTTCGTCTGAAGAAATGTTTTTTGGCTCTGTATCTTGCTCACTTGTTTGAGCTACTCTATCTTGTTTCCTTATATGAACTAAAAATGTCTATTATCTTAGAGACATTGTGTTGTCATTGTGTTTGTATTTTGTTAATGATTGTATGTTGCTGTGTTCTTAGATACTAAGCACCAGCTTCCTGGTAGATGTGTTTAGAGAATGCAAGCATACGCATGATTCTCTAATCATAATTTTTGCAGCTTAGTTCAGGGTGGGTTTAGCTGGAGGTGGCTGACACCCATCATTACCAGTTGGTATAGGTGATGGTACTAGCTTTTGTCTAGTTGGAATACTGCAGAGTGCTCCATTGTGGTTGGGTTGTATGGGAAGTTTTCTGACTCCTCTTTGGAACAAAGAGGAAGGAAAAAAAAATCTACACACACACAATACAATGAAACAAACAATTTAGAAAAACAGAAGAAAATTAAGGAAAAAAAGCTACAGGCAGCAGCAAGAAAAAAGTAATTTAATAATTAAAAAGAGAAAGGTGGCAAAGGAAAATATAATAGCAGAAAAGAAGATCAGAGAGATCTCTGATACTAATAGCAGAAATGAAGAAAAACAATACAATAATCAAAATTAGGAGAGAGAATAAAAAAGAGAGACAAGAAAACAATAAAGAAAAATATGTTTATGTGTTGATCTCAAGCATGTTCACAAAAGACTCGTAATATGGTCCTAAAGAATAAGCCCTGGACTGCTAACCAAGAGGCCAGCAGATCAAATTTACTAGCCGCTTCTTGAGTCAGAACCAACTCAACAGCACTTAGCAACAACAATAACAATACTTACAAAACTTTTTATCAGTATTTGTAATATAAAATTTTCTTATTTTCATTTCCTCTGAGAGTTAATGTGAAGCTTTCCTGCTCTTGATCTTCATTATTGTTTTCATATGCAAAATATATTTTCTTTTAAGTCACTCTCAAAGGAAATAAAATTCATCCAGATTCTATATTTGTCAACAACCTCAGTAAAGCTCCACATGGTGCTTCAATTTCCTTTGGGAAAACTACGCATATACAAAAGATTTAATATCTGAGGCCAGATCACTTGATTTCACATCTAGACTTCATCACAGACAAGTGGTGCTTTGAAATATTAAAATTCTTTTTTTTTTAAAATTTAGAATTCTTATTATAAACTGTTCTTATGAATGTTCTCTTCACTTACTGGGTTGTATTTCTAACCAAATTGTATCTATTTTAGTGTTAAAAGTGTATTGACTTTTATTTCTCAGCATTTTTGCAAAAATTTCTGTCAGTTTATGGCTAGACATTTTCCTAAAGAAAAAAATGCTTAGCTATTATTATTTTATATATATGTGCGTTAAGGGACTCTGGTAGCATAGTGGTTATGAATCGGGCTACTAACTTCAAGGTCAGCAGTTCGAAACTACCAGTTGTTCTGTGGGAGAAAGATGAGGCTTCCTGCTCCTATAAAGATTTATAGCCTCAGAAACCCTATACAGAGTTGCTATGAGTTGGAACCGACTCGGTTGCACACAACCACCATCACCATCAGAGTGTAAGAGAAATCCATAATTTTAAACAAAAGTAAAATGATCAGTATGCATACATGGTGAAAATAAGAGGATGGTAGTATTAGAAGGCCTGTGTTTCTTTAATCTCTCTTTATCATAGAAGCAAAAGAAGGACTTCTATGGAAAACTGCTCTGTGAAAAATAGTTTGAAAACATAAACCTTAATTTAGATGAATTATTGCAAGCAGAACTTAATGTGTATAAGAAGAAGCTCTCCATGCTATTCCTCTGTGTTAATTCTCTAAACCATAAAATGTGATTTATATCTGTTTTAGCACTGTGGCATAGGAATCTACATATCTGAATATTCAAGAGAATCCACAAATTCAAGAAACCACTGCAATTCTAGATTACAGGACACAGAGCTAGGGTATGCTCTGTGTCCTACCCACTGAATACCTGAAAGGGAGTACATTGTATAGGTAAACCAGCTACAATTGTGAAAGAATATTTTATTTTCAATGGCAGTTTATCCATTTTTGAGCTTTCTTCTATCTGACACAATCACAGTTCTCTGATTCTTAATAGCCGGTGGGACTGATATATAGATATTTCATGAATATCCATATATTGTACAGTATCTAATATATCACCTGACCTATAGTGGATAATCAAATAATTGGAGTCATTTTTGCTCTTTTTTATAGCTCATGAATATTCGAGGTCATTCTTAAACTTTAATCTGATGTTCAATTTCCAGGTATTTTATCAACGCTTATCGCTCCTCTAGTTCCATTGCTAATTATTACTCATGAATTTAATCATTAAAATCTCACTTCTATAACAGTAAGTGCTATATCGAATGTCATAATAAACTATTTCTAATTTAGTATATGTAGGTGCAACAATTAAGTGTTCAACAACTAACAGGAAAGTTTCAGATTCAAACCTGACAGATTCTCAGTAGGGAAAAGAAAAAAAAAAATATTTGGTGATCCAGCTCACCAGCTCCTTGGAAATGCTATACAAAGTTGCTATGGGTTGGAACCAACTCAACGGCACTTAACAACAACAACAACTTCCATAAATGAGTCCTGGTGTGGTGCTGTGGGTTAATGCGCTAGACTGCAAAGTCGTTTGAAGCTCACCAGCTGCTCCTGGAAACCCAATACAGGGTCACTATGGGTTGGAACTGATTAGATGGCACTTCACAACAACAACTCCCCAAAATATTATATAGTAGGAAACCTTAAAGGGCAATTTGACTCTGTCCTGTAGGACTATTATGAGTCAAAATTAAAGTGCTGGCACACAACAACAGCAACTATTACAATGTTGGCAAATAACGAATATAGGAATTTATGTAAAAACCATTAAAATGGGGTTTTTATGGCTAAATATGGAACTCAAATTTATGTAAATTTAATTTTGATATCAATGCAGACTCATATATTATGAGAGTGAGTCAAAAATTACCCACAGTCTGGTTGTATAATTTATTTTAATCAACTTTTGGAACAGACACATGCATCATTTTTCATCATAATCTCCTTGCTTTTCTATACACTTTGACCATCTGTCAATAAGCTTCTGTAAACCCTTATTAAAAAATGTTTTAGGCTGAGCTGCAAGCCATCAATGCACAGCTGTCTTTACTTCTTCAACAGAGGCAAGTCTTCGTCATTGAAGGGCTACTTTCAGGGTACCAAGCAGATGAAAGTCTGATGGAGGAAGGTCAGGACTATAGGGAGGATGCTTTAACAGTGCAAATTGAAGTGTTTGAAGAATATCAACAGTGTGGGCAGAGGTGTGTGGACTTACATTATCATGCAAGATCACAATACTCTTGGATAGCAGTCCTCTGCCTTTAATCTGAACTTTAGGCTTCAGCTCTTCAGTAAGCATCTAACCATAATGAGCTCTGTTGATTGTTGTTTGTTGAACCTTTCACCTGATAGTGTTCCAGTACTGGCCCTTGAGAATCCCCGAAAACTGTAATTAATTTTCCAGATGACTTGGATTTTTTTCTTGGTCGGCAATTGAGGATGTTTCCATTGCACACTCTGTGGCTTGCTCTCAGGTGTGTAGTGATGAAAACATGTCTCATTACCAGCAATGATTTTTTTAAAGAAACTTTTTCCTTCCTTTGAGTATTGGTCCAAATTTTGTTTGTAAATGTCTAAATACTTCTGTTAATGCTCTTCTGGGAGTTTTTTTGGTACCCATCTAGAGAACAAATTTTTCGAAACACTTGTCTGTCATGAAGTACTTCACAGGCAAAGCATGACAGATTTGCAAATGATTTGCCACATAATGCACTATTAGTCTTCTTTTTAAAATAAATCATTTCACATTCATGCTTGGTGTCATTATCAGTTGTAGATGTGTGCAGTGAGGATAATTTATGACTCAACCTCATATATAAATCTTAATTTTTAAAATGTGGATTATTATAAAAGTCACTGAATAATCAAATGTTATGATAATTAAAATGTATTTTTTTAATTTTAAAGTTTAAATTATTTTAAATTATATGATATTAAATGATATTGATAATATGTATTATACAATAAAATATTGAATGCCATTTTATTCAAATGTTCAGACTCGTACCAACCCAATGCACAACAGAATGAAACTGCCTGGCCATGATACTTTCCCACATTGGATGGCAATCCATCTTATTAGGGATCTCCCTTTTTCTCCACTGTCCTGATAACAATTGTGATGTATGAGAGGCAAAGTTTTATCACCCTTGCTTCTGGCTTTATTTCTTCCAACACAGATTGGTTTGTTCTTCTGGCAGTCCATGATTCTCTTAATATTCTTCTCAAACACCATAATTCAAATATACTGATTCTTCTATGGTCTTCTTATCCAGTGTCCAACTTTCACACGTGTATGAGGTGATGGGAAATATCATGGCTTGCATAAGGCACACCTTAGTCCTCAAACTGATATATTTGTTCCTGAACACTTTAAAGATGTCTTTTGCAACAAATTTGCCTAATACAATATGTCATTTGATTCCTTGACTCATGCTTCCAATAGTGTTGATTGTGGATCTAAAATGTGAAATATTTGAAATTTTCAATCTTTTCTCCATTTACAATGATGTTATTTATTGGTTCAATTGTGAGGATTATTGTTTTCTTTACATTGAGGAGCAATGCATACTATAATTGTTAGATTTTTGTATCAACTTTACTAGGCCAGCATTACCAGAAGTTTGGCTTTTGGGATGTGCATATTGCCATGGTAATAAAACCTAATAGATGCGTAGTTAACACTGATGAGTGGCTATGAGTAGCCAGTCCATTAAAGGGATGCTTCTTTAGGAGTGTGGCCTACTACCAATATAATGGAAACATTGGAGGGCCTCTCACTGATATTGTTTCTATAGAAAACCTGACCAACAACACATAGTAAAGATTAGAGTCTTCTATCTTCACCAGTAGTATAGTGGTTAAGAATCCGGCTGCTATCCTCAGGGTTAGCAGATTGAAACTACCAGCTGTTCTTGGGGTGAAAGATGAGGCTTTCTGCTCCTGTAAAGATTTACAGCCTCGGAAACCCTGTACAGGGGTGATATGAGTCAGAACTGACTCCGTGGCACATAACAACAACAACAATCTTCACCAGTAAGCATTTTAAGTCCTCTTTGCTTCCAGAATGAATTATTGTATTTTCTGCATATCACAAATTAATATTTCTCCCAATCCTTCTTCATACCATCCACTTTCTCAGATTATTTGCTCAGCATATACATTGAAGTTTTTGCTAAAGATAATTAAAACACAATTTATTAAGGCATCCTGGTGTGGCAAGGTCAGTGATTCAAACTCACCAGCCACTCATTGGAAACCCTATGCAGGTGCCTATGTATGAGTCTGAACTGAGTGGACTGCATTTAACACCAGGTAATCTACTAAGGCCAGTAGTCCTAGAATCTAAGTTACTGTAACATTTGTTTTTATGCTATATTGTTTCATTTTGTTTTTTCTTTCATGTCTTAAAGTAGCCTTCATTACTAAAGTTGTTCTGAAAAATATGCATCATATAAGCTTAGATATCCTTCTTAATCCTTCTCTATCAGCTTTTTGGAGGCCAAGATGGCCAAACTTCATCTCTCATACTTCAGACATATTGTTAGGAGGGACCAATCGCTGGAGAAGGATATCAGATTAGGTAAGGTGGAGGGTCAGCAAAAAAGAGGAAGGCCCCCAACGAGATGGATTGGCCAAGTGGCAGCATCGATGGACTCAAGCGTGGCAACAATAATGAGGTTGGCCCAGAATCTGGCAGTGTTTCGTTCTGCTATGCATAAGGTCACTATGGGTCAGTACCGATTCGATGGCACCTAACAACAACAACAACATACTTAAAAAAAAACCCTTCCAAATAAATCACTATAAGACCATTTTACTTAAATTCCACATTATGATACAGGTATTTAACATATGTACATATACACATATTGTTGTTATAAAGTCTGTCAAGTCAGTTCTGGCTCGCAGTGACCTTCTATGCTGTTTCCTAGGAGCAGCTGGTAAATTTGAAAAGTCAACCTTGCAATCCAGTACATTATTGCACAGTGTAACTTCATATAATTATATTGAGTTATGCTGAAAAACTTTTGAGAAAAATTTTTTTTAATTTAATGTAAGTGTTAAGTCTCTTAGATACATATAAAATCTGTGTGAATTAACATTACCTTTGTAAGATCTAAGTGAAGTTATTAAGATGTGCATTGCATTTATGGAATCGGAACCATGGCTCTTTAATTACAGTGTATTTACTCGGTTGTTAAAATTAACATTTTGTGATGAAATGAATTAGTATCCATTATTAAACTGTGTAATCTAAACATTTGCTGAGAAATTACCAGATCATTATTTCCTCAAAACTAATGTGTGGTTAAGAGGATGCCAGGTGAAAATAATATTCAGGAACTTATTATGGGAAGATAAAAGGTTGTCAAGATGTGATTTGAAACTTCTGTGTAATAGCTTTGGGAAAATTGTACCTGATGATTATGGACTTTAATACAATAATTTCAGTTCAATAATGCAACCATAAAATTGGGAAATAGTCACTCATCTTTATCTATGATTACTAAAAGACTTTAGGGTGGATTTCCAAGAACTAGCGCACAAGCAGGACTTTTAAAACAGTTTGGCTTTAATCCAGATTTTCTTGATTGGAATGCATTCCTATAGTTGATAAAACAGCAGTACATCCTGTAGCCCATATGTTGTGGCAGCAGAAACAAACGACTGTTGCTGAGTCTTATTTCCCATTTCTCTAAAAGGGTATGAGCATTTTGTATGGTTGGGAAGTGTATGTAAGACATCTGGATGTGCATTATTGAGGAAGTCGTAGAGAACGCTTAGCTTCTGTTAAAGTACTTACAAATTTTTTAAAGATCTGACCAGCATTTTTTTAATCACTTTTGTAAACAGTCTTGACTACATATATTATATTTTTGTGCACTATGCAGAGGCACTATGCACAAAATTGTTTCCTTTGTTATGTTTCAGCTTTATTTCATTAAAAAATATGTCATTCAATTTCAAATTCGCATTTAACTTATTCAGTAACTTACTTAACAGACATTTATTTTGAGATTATTATTGTACTGTGCTCTGAAGGTAAAAAGATAGCAAAGACAACATGGTCAACAACCTAAAGACTATACATTACATTTTGAATTTTGTGGACACACTTACCATCCATAAATATATATGATGGAAAGTAAAAATAAATAAATAAATAAATAAAGTACTACTACAAAATCATAGAAACCATTATTAAAGATCATATCAAAAGGTTTTGACATTTGCAAAAAATATCAAAATATAAATGTTTCTATATATATCTTCTATCTATGTCTATGTACTTCCAAAGGTCCTGGTGTGGTGCTATAGGATAAGCCCTGGACTGCAAGGTAGGTTTGTATTCAAGGTCAATTCTTCAAACTCACCAGCTACTCCTCAGAAACCTTTTATGGGGTCACTCTGAGTCAAAACCAACTTGACAGCACTTAACAACAAACCTTCCCTAAAGGATTATGCTCTTCAATTTACACATGCGAGAATGCCAGTTTTGGTGACCTAAAGGAACTCAAATTGAGTTCCTTTTAAATGTTCTTTGACTTTGGGGAACACAAAGAAGTTTGAAGGGCAAGATCTGAGTTGTAGAGTGGATGGGGTAAGCTTTCTCAACAAAATTCTCATAAAACAGAACTCCCTGACCTAAAAGAGTGACCAGGCACATGGTCATCATGGGAAAAAAAAAATATCCTTAGGGTATCTTTGTTGGTCATTTCATTGCCGTTACAGTTTTCAATATTATTAAATGTCTTCTTTTAAAGCTTACATGGTTGTCCTGTGGACTCTCAGAAAATCTATCAAGATTACTCCCTTTAGAATCCCAAAACAACAGTCACCAGAACCTTCTGGCTGATCTCACTCCTTGAATTTAACTGGTCCAGCAGATACCCTTGGAGGTCATAGTTTTCACTGGACCTTTTTGACAGTACCCTAATGAGACTAAGAAGGAGCCCTGGTAATGCAGTAGATTTATGAGTTGGGCTGTTAACCACAAGGTCTGTAATTCAATTCTACCAGCCATTCCACTGGAGAAATATGATACTTTCTGTTCATTTTTTTAGAATTACAGCCTAGAATCCCTGTACAAGGTTGCTATGAATTGGAACCAACCTGATGGTACACAACCACCATCACCACTAATAATGACACTAAGAAAAGTGCATTACTGAAATAACTTGTGATCAGCCTTCCACTAACCATAGAGACATCAACATACTTTGTCTGGAGTAAATCCATGAATTTATAAACTAGAACCTTAGCAGCAATACTTTTTGACTTAAGTCTGGAGGGATTAATTGGAGTTAGTAGTACAGAACTGAAAATATTGCAAAATTTGGGTTAAGGATATTGGGGTTTTTTTATTTTTATTTTTTTATTAACTTTAGCCTTTAAACCTACACTTAAAAAAATTAAGAGTAACCATTAAAAATAGAAATATAGTACTCAAGCATCATATGTTGTTGTTGTGTGCCTTGGAGTCGGTTCCTACTCATAGCAACCCTGTACAGGGTTTCCAAGGCTGTAAATCTTTACAGGAGCAGAAAGCCTCATCTTTTTCTCACAGCTGGTAGTGTCAAACTGCTGACCTTGAGGTTCGCAGCCCGATTCGTAACTACTACACTACCAGAGCTCCTCAAGCATCATATTGTTGTTGTTGTGTTGTTATGTGCCGTGGAGTCGATTCCGACCCATAGCGACCCTGTACAGGGTTTCTGAGGTTGTAAATCTTTACGGGAGTAGAAAGCCTCATCTTTCTCCCGCGGAGAGTCTGGTAGTGTCGAACTGCTGACCTTGAGGTTCTCAGCCCGATTCGCAACCACTAAGCTCAAGCATCATATAAGAAAGATAAATTTATAAAAGAAAACTTAATTCACAAAAAAGGTGTAAATATTTTAATACGTAATAGAGTAAACAAAATAAAAAGTAAATACGGAAACAACTCTGAATATGGCAATTTTGATCAGAATAAATTAAAATATAGATAAACGAAAATGTATAAATGAAGTTTATTATAAATGCATCTAAAACAGGGAAGCAAAATGACATTATGGAAAATACCCCAGCCAATTATCAAAGACAATAAAAACAGTGTATCAACATAAGAAGCAGAACACTACTTGCTTGAAAAAATAAATTATTAAGCATAAAGGAATTTACAACATAATGATAAAAATTTGGATTCAATTACAAAAATACAATGATTTAAAATTTTATACAGCAAATTACATTGCTTCATAGCAAGTGAAAAATGGACAGAATTACTAGGCATATTTTGCAAATTTACCATCATGGTGGAGATGTTTAATATATCTGCAAGAGCAAATTCAAAATTATGAAGACTTAAACAGTAAGGTGAAGAAAGTTTTTCTAATGAGCTTATTTATATTTATTCAACCAACAATCGATCACATTCCTTCTTTTTAAGAACATTTGGAACATTAAAATACACTAGGATATGTGAGGGGAGGGAAATAATTGCTATGACAAGGACACTATGCTTTGATTATAACACAATTAATTAGAAATCAGTGTAAAGTACAATTTCCTTAAAAATTCAATATTATATAAACCTGATAAGGGATTAGAAATTATTAATGGAGTTTCTAAAATCCATTATTGCCACATAATATTGAATATTCAAAATTAGTTTGAATTCTAACAGGAGATGAGCAGTATAGAAGACATATTTATAAAGAAAAATAAAATTAAAAATGATTAGATATTACCAATTTAAGAATTCATTATGGTAGTAGTAAAAGATCAAGATGGTAAACCAATATAGAAGAACATACCTATCAAATTGTTTATGAATTGGGATAATAATGGTACTAACACATAGGGTATTTTGTTTCTTTTTTTCTTTTTTACCCAAATTCAGTATTGTGTTTAGAACAGTACCTGAAACTGGAAAATTCTCAAAAAAAAGTTTCTTGATATTAAATTAAATTAAAAACAAAATGCAAGCATTCTTAAATATTCTACACAGTCCTTGTTAACAGTATTGTAATTATTGTTTAATATTGTGGGAAACGTGGTCGAAACAAGTTGAAAATGTTTATTTAAGACTAGATGAATATTAAATATGGTGAAAATGGAATAATTTGGAAATTAAAAAAAAAAAAAAAAACAAGCATGAAGGGAAGAAGGATATGAGGAAAGATGCATTAAAACCTGATGTGTGCTTTGGTCCTAGTTTGTGTTCACTAGAAACGATTGCACTTTGTACCACCACCACCAGGGGTCTCTCTTTTTGTATGTATGTATACAGGGCTGATAGGATGGAATTGACTTTACAACACTTAACAACAACAACATACATAAATACTCCTCTCTCTTTGTTCTTGCTTTCTTTGCTTGGAGGGATTGGCTCACGTAAGTATGGCTTACATCCCAAGATTCATAAGTCAGGTTATGAGAAGAGTGCAGGATCAAAAGAAGAAAGAAAGAACTCTGCCTAAATATCCATTTATATTTTGCAGGCAGACCTGACCCCCAGGGAAATTATCTTTTCAAATGAATTGATCATGTCAGATCACCCCATACATTATGAAGCAGTAATCAGTCTGTCAAGCTAATGAGAAGTATAGTCTAGACAAAAACGATACATACAATTCACCATCATAGCCAACCCCTGTCATCTTGATAACATAAATCATTCACAATCTCCATATAAAGACAACTAGATAGTCACGCCTCCACTTAATGTGACATAAGTTACTTGTACCCAAAGGGCACTAACTCCATTTACATAGTCTTTGCTTTTGCAATTGTTTGTAGCCAGTGTTTATAAATATATACTTCCACTTGTTGTTATTAAGGGCCACTGAGTCAGTTCTGTATACGTTTTCTGAGGCTGCTGATGCTTGTAGAATCATAATGGCTCATATTTCTTCCAAGAAGCTTCTTATAGGCTTGAACGGCTGATTAGCAGTCGGTTCAAGCTCACATGCTTCTCCTTGGAAACTTGAGCAGGGTCGCTATGGGTTGGAATCGACTCGACGGCACTTAACAACAACAACCTATCATACAGAGCCACTGTGCTCCACATACTTCTGCTATTGTTTGTATGCTGCCAAGTTGGTTCCTACTCAGAGTGACAGTTGGATAGGGTTTCTAAGAAGAGGCTGGTAAGTTTGAACCATTGACCTTGTGATTAGCAGTCCAGTGCATATCTTACAGTGTCACAACAGGACACCTCACCATTCCAAATTCCTTTTCCCTCAGCAAGCATGTCATTTGATGGTGGCTCTTTGCCTATATTCATTCCTGAAGGGTCTGGGCCATTTGGAATACTGTATTCATTCCTGAGGAGTCCTGGTGTGGTGCTATGGATTAATGCACTGGACTGCAAACCAACTGGTTTGAACCATAAGGTCGGTGATTCAAGCTCACCAGCCTCTCCTCAGAAATCCTATACAGGGTTGCTATAGGTCACAACTGACTCAGTGGCACTTAACAGCAACAAATTCATTCCTGAAGGGTCTGGGGTATTAAGTTTGTTGTTGATGTTACAATGTCATTGAGTTGGTTCCGACTCCTAGAAACCCATTATAGGGTTTCCAATGAGTGGCTATTTGGTTTGAACAGCCCAATTCCTCCTTTGTAATCAAGATCAGTCACAAAATCTACAGGATATATTCTTTGCCTATTGAGTCCGAGGTATAAAGAACCCAAAATTTCTTGATGACGTTCGTAACTTCCACTTTAATGAAGTCAGTGTTGTGTGTCTTGATGAGATAGTTCCTCTCTTTGAAACTAAGACTATCAGTCCAGCAGAACATAGATCATTGGGACCGGAAGCATGAATTTTGCAACAGGATCACTAGGAGTAAAAAGTGGTGTCTCTCCCATTTCCATCCATTGATTGAATCCTGGACTGGTGGATCCTGGCTATAGAGAAATAACACTATATATTAAACACTGATTTAAAGCATATGTAGTCTCTGGCAAACATTATTCCAGCCTTGAAATGTATTGCAACTTACACATAAAATCAAAACCAAGCCCACTGCCACTAAGTTGATTCCAACCCATAGCAACCCTATAGAACCTTAGGGGTTCCAATACTACAAACTTTTTATGGGTGAAGATAGACACATCTTGTCTTTAAAAGGCCATCCCATGGATGAATAGAAATGGCAAATAACAGGAAGGAAGAAAAGTGCGGTTACATTGTTGGTACAACATTCAATGTCATAAAACAAAACATGTATGAATTGTTGAATGGGAAACTAATTTGTTCTATAAAGCTTCACTCGAATCACAATAGTTAAAAAAAAAAAAAAAAATAAAAAGAGAGAAAAAGAAAAGCCATCTCACATTCTATCAAGCCACCTGCTTCAGGATGACAGGGAACATGTCAAGATCAATGAACTACATGTGTCTGGGTATAATTGCATATTTCATTATCTATGAAGTGAGTTTCTTGAAACACTGTGGTTATGGTTAAGAGAGTCTTTAAATCTACAGGTGTCAGTCTTCACAGAAACATTTGTGCAGAGATGGCAAATCCATATCCAGAGTGTCTATCCCAGTACAAACAAAACGCTGTCTTTTCCATGATGAATTTAGAGCAATGTTATCATTCTACCACCAGTTGGCTGACCTTTGAGGAATGGTACCATATTAGTGCTAGGCTCCACTGCTGCCTGATTGAGCAATCAGCAGTGACTGTAGTCAAGCCTATGTTGCTAAACCCATGCATAACTTCCATCTGTCACCATAGAACCTTTGTTCATGATTCCATTGGGCAATAGCAGGGAATGACTAGGTAAAAAGGATGACTGGATTCCAAAGAGCATGTTATCCTATCCACTTGATTGTTAAAATCCTTCTCTAATGAGGATACCCTTTGATTAACATTCACGTGAGGCACAATTATCTACACTCCTTTGGCCTGTTCAGAGAAATCTAGTGTATCTACATAGCCCTTCCCCATATATCCTTGCCACCAATTTTCCAACCATGTTTTTTCCAAATCCTTGACAATCCAGATAAACTATTAGCCACAGCTTACAAATCAGTATACAGTCATATATCTGGTCATTTCTCCTTCTAAACAAAGTGAACAACAAAGTGCATTGCTAGACATTCTGCCCATTGGGAGGATTTCCCTTTATCACTATTCTTCAGAAAGGTGATACAGTGCTGCTGATGTCCACTTTCAAATGATCCACTATCATGCAGCACACTCTGTAAGCCATACACAAGTTCTTCTTCAGTGAACTGAGCATAAGAAACTCCCTTATGGGATGGCCATAGGTGCAGATTGGGAGAGAGCAGGGAATGAGGTAGTAGTACAAAGTTTGAACATCTGGGCCATCTTATTTGCCCTTCCAATCTCATATGTATTATCTCCATTTAAAGTGTGCTGCTGTGCATGCCCAAATTTATTACTCTGTGGTTCAGACAATGTCCATGATGGAAAGCACAGACCTTGTTATTTTGACAACTTATGGTTAGATATTTAGCCTCTACAAAGACTCAATAAGAAGTCCAAAGCTATTTTCCAAGAAAAAAATAATCATTTGCATAGGATGACATGACTTTTCTCCAAAAGTCACCAATGGAATCTGTGCTAAGAGTTCCCAACTGGGACCTGCCAAAGACTCTGAGCTGCATCTCTATATGCTACTGACTCTTCAAATACTATTGAATCTGCTGTATCATATAGCCTGTGTAGCACAATCAACCAACTTGACCTCATAGATGTGTACACAGCATTCAACCCAACAACAGCACAATATACATTCTTCTCCAGTGCACATGGAACATGCTCCAGAATTGACCATGTGTTAGGTCACAAAGCAAGCCTCCATAAATTTACAAACATCAAAATACTAAAAAGCATCTTTTCAGAACACAGTGCTATAAAATTAGAAATCAACAATAAGAAGACCAAGGAAATAAAGTCAAATACATGGAAACGGAATAACACCCTGCTGAAAAGTGACTGGGTAAAAGAAGAAATTAAATGTGAATTCACAAAGTTCCTAGAAACAAACGAGAATGAAAACACAACATACCAAAATCTTTGGGACACTGCGAAAGCAGTGCTGAGAGGACAATTTATTGCAATAAATGCACACATCAAAAAAGAAGAAAGAACCAAAATTAACACATTAAGACAGCATCTCTAACAATTAGAAACAGACCAACAGAGGGAACCTACAGTCACCAAAAGAAAAAAAAGTAATAAAGATCAGAACAGAAATAAATGAGATAGAAAACAGAAAACCATAGAAAGAATCAACAGAACAAGAATCTGGTTCTTTGAAAGGATTAATAAAATTCACAAACAACTGGCAAACCTAACAAAATAAAAGAGGGAGAAGACACAAATAACTCACAGTAGAAACCACATGGGCAATGTCACAACGGAACCATATGAAATCAAAAGGATAATAATAGAATACTATGAAGAGATGTACTCCAACAAATTAGAAAACTAAGAAGAAATGGATATATTTTAGAAAAACACTACCTACCTAAACTTACACAGAGTGAAGTAGAAAACTTGTACAAACGCATAACAAAAGAAGAAATTGATAGGTCATCAAAAAACTCCTAACGGAAAGAAGTCCAGGCCCAGATGGCTTCATGGGTGAGTTCTACCAAACATTCATGGAAGAGTTTTCACCAATTCTACTCAAATTATTCCAGAATATAGAAGAGGACGGAAAACATCCTAATACTTTTTATGAAGCAAGCATAACCGTCATATCAAAACAAGGGCATGACATCACTAAGAAAGAAAATTATAAACAAATATCACTCATGATCATATACGCAAAAATTCTCAACAAAAACCTAGCCAACAGAATCAAGCACCACATCAAAAAGATAATACATCATGACCAACTGTGTTTTATAACAGGGATGCAAGGATGGTTCAACATTAGAAAAACAATTAGTGTAATCCACCATATAAATAAGAAAAAGGAAAAGAACCATATGATCATATTGATTAACACAGAAAAGGCATTTGACAAAATCCAACATCAATTTCTGATAAAAACACTCAACAAAGTCGGAATTGAAGGGAAACTCATCAACATAATCAAGAGCATATATA
>NW_006408581.1:3318876-3320090 GCF_000296735.1 Chrysochloris asiatica | reverse complement strand
GAGGGCAGACCTGTGGGGTGTACCCTTAGGTTATTTGATGATGCATGAAGGGGATTGTAATCATTGCAATGAAACAAAATATGATAGGATGAATGTTACACTGATGTTCTTCCATGTAAACCCACATAATTTGCAATAAAAACTTAAAAAAATAAAAAAATAATGGTTTTCCTACAAAATAATGCAAGATCTCCTGTTGGTTAAATATGGGATCCATTGAAAAGAATGGTTGCAATAACAGATATCTATTGCCTATCTGTATTCATATTTATGTGCATCTAAATGGTGTGGTGCTATAGAATAAGCATTGCACTGCTAACCAAAAGGTCGGTGGTTGAAACTCATCATTTACTCCTTGGAAATTTATACAGGGTCACTATGAGGTGGACCATCTCAACAACACCTAACAATAAAACAATTAAAGTTTGTAGCATGATTTCATATTTATTAAAAAAAGAGAAAAATGGAGAGTAATGGGAGAGAGAGAATAAGAGGCAAAACATCATGGGCACCACTTCAAATTAGCTGGACAAACACCAAGCATTATCCTGAAAGTTAAACTAAGGAATTAAACATTTCTGATATGAACTATATCTATAAGTATCAATACAGGTCTGTTGGATGAGCACAAGTTTTAGCATGTGGAACTATACAGAGAGTGACAATTGGAACATTAACTATTTTAATTTCCAAATGAAATAACCAATTCAAACAATGACATTTAATCAGATTCTAAAATGGAGTCCTGGTGTGGGGCTGTGGGTTAATGTGCCAGACTGCAAATCCATTTGAAGTGCTAGGTCGGCGGTTCAATCTTACCAGTCACTCCTTGGAAACCCTATACAGGGTCACTATGGGTCAGAACCAACTCAATGGCACTTAACAACAACAACAATCCAGCTAGGGAATTGTTCTTGAAAGAAAGTTTTCATTGAAAGTTTCACATTTTCACCAACTGAACTCAGAGATCCCCATGGGTAGCATTATAGGTTCCTTATAATAAAAAAATGAGAGTTGCACTGCCTGTGAGTTATTCTTGGGGGACTAAGCTCTTGGGATGACTTCTAGACTACACGGAATATGTTAAAGAGAAGATGTTGAGCACTGTCTTCTTTTTGCCTAATGCCCTTTTGCTATCACTTTCTGAATCAGGTAGAGACAGGCAGACTAAGTAATGTATATGTAAAATTTACAATGCAGTTATTTCTTTTCCT
>NW_006408581.1:3312565-3318086 GCF_000296735.1 Chrysochloris asiatica | reverse complement strand
CCTACATACTCTGAAACTAAACTCCTTCTTGAAAACTGGTAAGCCAGTCACTTCATACCTTTATAACCTCACCATTTTAGGTAGCCAATGTCTAAGTTGCCTGTCATTATCAATCCTATATACAGAGGGCATAGTACTGATCCTTGATATGAAGGACTCCTTTCCTCTCAGTTGGTATTTTGAGCTACTACATCCACAAACATAGGTCAAGTTCATCAAATTGTAGCAATTTACACTTGTTTCCTTTATCAAATATTTTTATCTTCATTTAGTTGAGTTCTGATCATCAAGCCATTGAAACTAGGATGAATGGGTATTATCTACATGTTTGGGCATTCTTGCGTGTCTCTCTTCAATTCATATCAGCTGTGAGCTTTGCTCTGAGCTCTAGCCTGAGGTGGTTATTCCCTTCTCCATGGGTTCAAGAGCCCCCACCTGTCACCACACTTTAGACTAACCAGTCTTCCTTTTCTCTCTCTCATTTCCACGTGGATGGTAGTATGGACCATGGTCAGACTCAACCTATATCTTCATTGCTGTCTTTCCCCTTTTCCACTCCCCAGTAGACCAACATGGTTGCCAGCAAGCTTACATGCCTGCTCATGTGTTCCTTTTGAGTTTCAGTCTTAAAAGAGGGTGTACTGTTCTTTTTCAAAACCAGGATTTTCCATTGCATTTGTTATCTGAGTGAAGTTTCTACATATATTTATAAAATGTCATAATTTATTTTAGTTTACTTTGACTTTGGATCCTTATTTGTAGTCTGGATATTGTTTATAGATCGCCAATTTAGAAACAACCCTAGTATCCTGCTTAGAAATCAGATTCTAAACTCTACCCCAAGAAATTCACTAAATGTGGGGTATACACCAAGAACCAACAATCCCATATGCAACATTGGTAATGATTGATTTAGAATGCAAGATTTGTGCATTAGAATGACATAATTAATTCTGCAGTGGTCGAGGCAAGAAGGATATTTAACCTAAGGATACATGAGGAAAAAAGTACTTTGGATAATTTCTGAAGTCTTTGTGTCAAGCTGATAGCTAATAATGGAATTACTTGATTTATTAATTTGGATCTTGTGTCTTTTAATTATTACACATGTATCATTTTATAAGTTTATTTTATAAAGTGAATATTTTCCATGTAAAATAATTTTGGAAGGTTTATGCTTTGAGTCCTGGTGTGATGCTGTAAGATAAGCATTGGGCTGATAACTGCATGTTGGTAGTTCAAACTCACCAGTTACTCCTCAGGAACTATATACAAGGCTGCTATGAGTCAGAACTGACATGATAGTACTTAACAACAGCAATTACAACATCTTTTTAAGGCAGGTCAACATTTAAGAAACTTAAAAAAAAAAATTGTTTTTTCTAGTAACAACATTAACCTATGGATTTATTTTTCAAGACAGTGGGCTATGAAACTACACAGATCAAGGTAAACTAAAATTATTTATTCATTCCATAAATTGTAGTTTATTTATTACATGAATAACAGTTTATGTATATCAGAGTTCTTGGAATCAATGCAAAGACGGTTTGGACACATAGAGACCCCGTATAGGGTTTCTGAAGAGCATCTGGTGAGTTTGAATTGCCAACTTGGTGTTTCGAAGTCCAGTGATGATCCTACAGCGCCACACCAGGAGTTCTGTTGTTGTTGTTAAGTGCCTTTAAGTCAGTTGCAACTCATAGCAACCATATGCACAACAGAATGAAACACTGCTCAGTCCTGCACAATCCTCACAACTGTTATTATAATTTGAGCCCCCAATGTCAATACGACTTGTTGAGGGTCTTTCTCTTTTTCACAAACCTTGTTGAGGGAATTCCTCTTTTTCCTTCTCTAGGCTCTGATCTATCCTGAAAACAAGTCCAAAGTAAAAGAGACAAAGTATTCATAATCTTTACTTCTATGAAACACTCCAGCTAAACTTCCAAGATAAACTTGTTTGTCATTGTGGCAGTTCATAATACTTTTGATATTCTTCCCTGACACCATAATTCAAATTCTCTGATTTCTCTTTTTTGCTCCTTATTCATTTTCCAAGCAAATACCCTGACTTATGTCAGCTTAACCTTAGTCCTCAAAGTGACTTTAGAGGTCTTTTGCATCAACTTTGCCTAGTGTTACATGTCCTTTGATTTCTTTACTGATGCTTCTGTGAGCATTAATTCTGGATCCAAGCAAACTGAAGTCTGACAACTTCAAACTTTTTGTTTATCATAATGTTATTTATTGGTACAGTTGGGAGGATTTTTTTTTCTTCTTGTTTACATTGAGGTGCAATCCATACTTAAGGCTATATTCTTTGGTCTTCATCATTAAGTACTTCAAGTGCTCTTCACTTCCAGCAAGCAAGGTTTTGTCATTTGTATATCATACTATTAATGGGTCTCCCTCCAATTCTGATGCTACCTTCTTCTTTATATAATCCATCTTCTCTGATTATTTGCTCAGCATACAGATTGAATAAGTATGGTGAATATATATATATATACCCTTGATACATAACCTTTCCTCATTTTAAACCATTCAATGTGCCCTTGTTCTGTTTGAACTACTGCCTCTTGGTCTACATACATTTCATGACCCTTAATTGTGCTCATTACGAGTCCATTCCTTCAATATGGACTCCTGGGTTGGTGCTGTAGAATCAGCACTGGATTGTGAATCACAAGGTCAGTGGTTCAAACCCATCAGCTGCTCCTTGAAAACCCTATGCAGGATCACTATGAGTCGGAACAGACTAAACAGCACTTAACAACAACAATATCCTTCATTGTTGCAACCAAAGGTTTGAAACTTTTCTTCATTTCTTTCAGTTTAAAAAAACCTGAGTGTTTTCATTTCTTTTGATTTTCAAATTCCTAGTCTTTGCACATGTCATTGTAATACTTTGGTTTGTTCTTTTGATCTGCCCTTTAAATTTTCTATTCAGCATCGTACATCATCATTTCTTTGATTCTTTTAGTTCAAGAGCAAGTTTCAGAATATCTTCTGACATCCATTTACATCTGTTCTTTCTTTTTTGTCTTTTTAATGACCCTTTGCTTTCACATATGATGTTCTTGATGTCATCCCACATTTTCTCTGTTTTTTGTTCATTGGTGTTGATTGTATTAAATCTGTTCTTAAAATGATCTCTTATTTCAAGTGGAATATATTCAGGTGAGATAAGGTTATATTTAGGACTCCAGGGTTGCTATGAGTCAAAGCTGACTTGATGGCAATTAACAAAAACTGCAACAAGGTCATGTTTTGGTTCTTGTGGTTTTGTTCTAATTTTCTTCAGTTTCAGCCTGAACTTGCGCATGAGCAATTCATGGTCTGTTCCACAGTCTGCACCTGGCCTTGTTTTGGCTAATGATATTGAACTTTTTCATCTTTCATTTCCACATATATGGTCAATTTGATTTCTGCGTAATCCTTCTAGTCAGGTCCACATGTACAGTCGCCATCAACTTTGATAAAAAAAGGAATTGGAATGAACAAGTAATGGCTCTTACAAAATTTAGCATGTAATTTGCAGCATTGTTTCTAACACCAAGTTCAAAATTTCTAACTATAGATCCTTCTACTTTACTTAAAACTCTTGCATTCCAATTTCCAGTAATTATCAAAGAGGGATATCGTTGCTGATATCAGATGGAATTTCACTGAAAGCAGAAAATGCCAGAAAGATTTTTAACTGTGCTTTATTGACTATGCAAAGGTTTTCTATTATGTGCATCATGACAAGCTGTGGACAGCATTGCAAAGCATGAGTATTCTGGAACACTTAATTGTGTTCGTAAGTAACCTGTACATGGAACAAGAGGCAGTTGTTCAAACAGAACAAGGGGATACCGAATGGTTTAAAATTAGGAAAGGTGTGAGACAGGGTTGTATTTTTTCACCAAACTTAATCAACCTGTATGCTGAGCAAATAATCCAAGAAGCTGGGTTCTATAAAGAAAAACATGGCATCAGGATTGGAGGAAGACTCATTAACAACCTGCAATGTGCAGATGATACAGCCTTGCTTGCTGAAAGTGAAGAGGTCTTAAAATAATTACTGATGAAGATCAAAGACCACAACCATCAGTTTGGATTGCATCTCAATGTAAAGAAAACAAAAATCCTCACCACTGGACCAATAAACAACATTCTTATCAATGGAGAAAAGATTGAAGTTGTCAAAGATTTCATTTTACTTGAATCAACTATCAACACTTACGGAAGCAGCAGTCAAGAAATCAAACAATGTATTGCATTAGGCAAATGCAAAGGTCTGCTGCGCAAGATCTTTTAAAGTATTGAAGAGCAAAATGTTACTTTGAGGACTAAGGTGCAAACTACCTAAGATATTTTCTGTGTCTTCATATGCATGTGAAGATTGAACAGTGAATAAGGAAAACCATAGAAGAATTGATGCATTTCAGTTATGGCATTGTAGGAAAATATTGAAAGTACCATGGGTGGCCAAAAGAACAAATAGATCTGTGTTGTAAGAAGAACATCCACAGTGCTCCTTAGAAACCTAGATGGCCATACTTTGTCTCTCATACTTCAGACATATTGTCAGGAGGAACCAGTCACTGGAGAAGGATATCATGTTTGGTAAGGTGCAGGTTTAGAGAAGAAGAGGAAGACCCCTAGCGAGATGGATTGGTACAGTGGCAGCATCAATGAGCTCAAACGTAGCAATAATTTTGAGGTTGGCTTAGGGTCAAGTAGTGTTTCATTCTGTTGTGCATAGGGTCACTATGAGTTGGTATCCACTCGATGGCACCTAACAACGACAACATCATGGAATCTTGATTGAAGAATTTTATAGAAGTCTTCAATTTCCTCACCACTGGCTTTAGTGGTTGGTAAGTACTTCCATGTCGTTATTTCTGTTAAGTGTCATCAAGTTGGTTCTGATTCATAGAGCCTGTTGAGGATTTCCAAGGAGTGGCTGGTGGATTTGAGCCACCGACCTTGTGGTTTGCAGTCCAGTGCTTATCCAACCAGGCCACACCTTTCTTGTAGGGGCACGGATATTATCCTATCACAGATAACATTGCACTTCATGACATGAAATGTTCTGTTTAATGATGGATTTCCCACTATTTCTCTTAAGTTTGTAATTTCTGGCATACTAAACCACATGACTGTCTAATTCAAAATTGTCAATTTCAGCTCACTAATGCTTAGGGTATTCATATGTATGTGTTCCATTGTGTTGTTAACAACTTCCAATATTCCTACACTCATACTTTGCTCATTTCATGTTCTGATTATTAATGGATGTTTGAAGCCATTTCTTTTCATTTTGAATTATGCCCCATCAACAAATGGAGATCCCAAAAGATTTACCTTATTTACATTATTAAGATTGACTCTATTTTGAGGAGGCAACTTTTCCCCAGTCTTATGTAAAGTCTTGGAGTCCTAGTGTGGCACTGTGGGTTAATGTGCCAGACTGAAAAGCCATTTGAACTGCAAGGTCAGGGGTTCAAGTTCACTAGCTGCTCCTTGGAAA
>NW_006408581.1:3300613-3312090 GCF_000296735.1 Chrysochloris asiatica | reverse complement strand
TGCTTAAGCTACAGTGCCACAATAGGCTATTAAATGATGCTGGATAGATTCTTAAATGGAATTCACGAAACCAAAGAGACAGTAAGTCAGATTGGTTAGAAAATATCTGCACATACATTACTCAGTTAGCTCATGGCAGATGAGCAGCCTGGAAGTTTTTCAGTTTGTCGTAATAGATAAAGGTTTTTCTAGCATACTGTATTAATTTTTGCACAGCAAGAGCAAAAGGTGGATTTAGTATTTTCTATGAACCCAGAGTACCCTGTATTGTCTAAAGATTTAAATAATTATGGTAGGCATAATTACAGTATCGGTATTGATCTTCCCTGTGATAATATTTTCATATTGTATATATAATGTGAGTATAATATTTACCAAAGTTTCCAGTTAACATTGTAGAAAAGAAATAGCCTATAGGAAAATAATTCAAACATCAGATGGCAAACAGGGTGATAAATTAGTTTCTTTTGACACACCAAGTGTAACTATTACTGAAAAAGAGCCAGTAGAATGCTGTATAATCCATCCCCCATCCTTATTCTATTCCACAAAGGGAATTGTTCTCCAGGGGCATCTACTGAAAGCGTGTACAAAAGAAATGAGGTTAGTTTTATTAATTTACTTTCTTCACAATTGAATAGCCATAGCTTTATTCTCTTATTCCCCTTGGCACTACTTTGTTCCTTACTTTAATAACAGTAAATGTGAAAAATCAGGATTTGTTTTATTCAGCTTCATTTCACTGGGAGTGCTGTAGGGATAGACAACTTGAAATTGTTCACCATAATGTATAGGATATCTGGATTCACTTTACTGATGATGTGGTATCATTGTAAATTACTCACTATGGGAATGAACCGCATTATTAGAGCGTTAAGTCTTGAACTCCTGACTCCCTTTGAGTGGCACTGGCAATTATTTAGGAAGAATTGCTGAAATCTGTATTACTCCTTTTTTCAAAGTTTGTCAGTGCCTACCAAGCTTGTTGGCAAATCTAGTTACAGCTATGTAAAGTAGAACATTTGAGATAGGCTTCTAACCATATACAAATATAAGCTCTTCTACAGGAAATCTAATCCACAAGATGATAGAAATATTTACTATTCTATAAGTACTTACTATTTTTCAATCTGTAGAATAATTCCTCAAATATAGATAATGATAATAAAATGATGAAGAAACAGGTCCAGATATTTACTCTCATGACCTTTACTTCTTATAATTCAATATGGAAAACTAACAATAAATAAGAATATCTACTTAAAAATAGAAATATTAAAAACAGTGACATTTGCGGGAAAGAAAAACAAGGCAAGAGAATTACAGTGGATATTAAGTGAATGAATTAAACCTCATGGAATGTCTAGCAGAGTGGGAAATAGAGTAGACACGAGAAATTAATGAAGGAGTAATGTAATGTGTTATTAACATGAAAGAAAGTCCTTAAATTCTCTGCTCTAAAACTTGCTCAACAATGAATAAATGATTAATACTAGCTTGTCAAATTAAGAAGTCTACAATCAATATAAAGATATGGTCATTTTAAATTTTATTTGGTAAAACATTTCAATTAAAAATTAATATATCTAAAAAAATTAATATATCTTAAAAAAAACTCTTCTAAGATTCAGCTAGTCTAAGTTACTTAGTAATGTGCATAGAACAATGCTTTTTTAAAAAAAAATTCCTTTGGCTTTTCACACATATTTCTTTATGTGGGAGTTTGATAACTAAATAATTGGTGAAACTTATTTAGTTTTTCAATAGCATGCTGAATAGTATCCTATAATTCAGAAAATTATTTTACATGTACTGACTTTTAGCATCATACTAACTTACTTTCCTAACATTTCAAACAGCATCCCCATTATCAAATAGCCAGTCATTCCATGTCAATATCTCATTTCAAGTTTCCCATCATTTTCCTCACATAAGACCCTAGGAAAGCATGTTACAAATTAGTTTTTTTTTAATCATTTTGTAAACACAAAATTCAAATTCTTAAGAACATGTTTTATAAAATATCAAATTACTCCCTGTGCTAGTCTTAAACAATCAATATTTTTATACAGTTGCTTATGAAGTATATTAAAATATTTTAAATTAGTTTATGTATAAAAGCAATAAGTTAACACAATCATTTTAGCAATATAAATATATATTACATATAAAGCTAAAGTCATCTTTGTGTGTAATTCTCATTTAAATACCTGCTGTTCTTCAGAGATATTTGCTTAAATGATTAAGGAAGTAGCTTACTCGGTTATTTTATGTATATATTCACAAAACTATGATTGTAAAATTTTGAAAACGTAAAATAGCATTTTAGATTTCTAATAAAAACTTTTCCTACTGTGGATATTTTCAGGCTATACGTTTCTTTTTTTTATCTCACATAGCCATTTTCGGTTTTTATACATAATGTTGTAATTCAGTTAAAATACATTGTTGTTGTTCTTAAGTGCTATCAAGTCCGTTCTAACTCATAGTGACCCTGTATAGTGTTTCCAAGGAGCAGCTGGTAAACTTGAATCGCCGACCTTGCAGTTCAAATGGCTTTCCAGTCTTACGCATTAGCCAACAGCACCACACCAGGACTTACATATATTTACTGGTGTAAGGATCTCTGTTAGCATAGTGGTTACAAATACGGCTGCAAATCTCATGGTCAGCAGTTCAAAACTACCAACTGTTCCTGGGAGAAAGATGAGGATTTCTGCTCGCATAAAGATTTACAGCCTTGGAAACTCTGTAGAGGGTCGCTATGAGTAGGAACCAACTCCACGGCACATAGCAACAGAAACAACATATACTGGTGTGGTATGGCTGTAGGTTAATACACTGGACTGCAAAGTCGGTTTGAATCACCAAGTTGGCCATGCAAGCTTGCCAGCTACTCTTCGGAAACCCTATACAAGGTCACTATGGGTTGGAACTGACTAGACGGCACTTGAAATAACAGCAGAATACACACATATACACATATGTGTGTAATTGTATTTATTACTGTAAAAGCATACAGCTATATTACTGTGTGATATATACACAGGGAAATATATCTTTGTATATAATGATATGAATTATTTTAAGAATTATCTTATTGATATTTCTATATGATAGTGATTATTTTCAAAAGTTTTACAGTAAAGTGGTTAAACTGTATATCTGAAGAGGAGTCCCTGGGTCATTTACATGGCTAAATACTTCACTGTTTACTAAAATTAGGCAGTTTGAACCTACCCACAAGTACCTTGAAAGAAAATCCTGGAAATGTGCTTCTGAAAGGGTATGGCCTTGAAAACACCACTAAGTGTATTTCTCTATTAGACATGGATCACCATAGCTATAGCCAAGAAATGTGTCTATGCCTTAATATCACGAATAAATCTTGACTTAGTATATTATTACTGTTTCTCAAATTAGCATCTCATGTAAGTCAAAGATGTTTAATTGGAGTGCAACAATAGTGAATAATTGAAGAAGAAATTTATTTCACATTTGTTATAAAGAATCTAGGAGATGCTTACTTACTTAAGTGATCTTTAACATTTAGAGCAAGCACTAACATATTTTGATATCCACCTAGGATGCTGGTTAAGGAAACCACTGGTTTTGTCATATATGTGAGAATTAAAAAAAAAAGTCACAGAACTAATTTCTTCCCACTAAATAACTTTCAGTGAGACTAAAATTAAGACTAAACAATGACTTAATAAAGGATTTTAGAAATACATTTTAATTTGAATTTAGAACCCTGTGTGGAATTATTACTTGTTTAGCATAATTTATCATATACAAGAAACTACAGGCATCATTTTCCAGCAATCTCTGTGGTTCTACAGAATTATTCTTCTTTCTTTCCTTGTATAATCCTCAGTGGGTGTACCTCAGACCTAATTAAGTAGCCACAGAGCTAAAAGTGAACGATGCGGTATGATAATTATTTTGCTTCTTTTATATATTAAAAAAAAAAAGCTTACTTACTACAGTATAAAATTGCAGAAAAAGTACTTTTCAATGATGAAATATCAATAGTTTTTGTTTTTTTTTTTTCTTGTTGTTTTTAATAAAACTTGTTCCTTATATAATAAAAATTAACTTAAACTTTCTAGG
The DNA here is from genome assembly GCF_000296735.1 of Chrysochloris asiatica. Classification (NCBI taxonomy): domain Eukaryota; kingdom Metazoa; phylum Chordata; class Mammalia; order Afrosoricida; family Chrysochloridae; genus Chrysochloris; species Chrysochloris asiatica. The sequence continues at coordinate 3,307,977 of NW_006408581.1, read as the reverse complement.
CCTAATTGAGGTTAAACCCAATGACAAGAAGTCAATTCCAACTAAAAGGGGGACACAGTATAGGTTTTCTAAGACTGTAAATCTTTTTTTGGGAGCAACAGCCTTAACTTTCTCCCTTGAAACAGCTGGTTGTTTTGAATCACCAACCTTGTTGTTAGTAGCCTAATTCATAGCCCACAGTACCACCAAGTTTCCTTAATTGAAGTCTATAAATTAAAATTCTTGCATCTGAACTCTCTATTGCTGCGTACCAAGTCAAAACCATACAGATTCATGTAACACTGATTTCAAATAATGTAAACCCTAAGTGTTAGAGTTGACCTACTTCATACTATTTTCTTGGCTATAGTTTTTATAGATCATTGTGCCACTGGATGGGATTTTACTACCAGTCTTTAGGTGAATGTTGTTGTTGTTAAGTGCCTTCGAGTAGGTTCTGACCCATAGTGACCCTGTACAGGGTTTCTGAGGCTATAAACCTTTTGGGAACAGAAAGCCTCATCTTTCTGCCGCAGAGCAGCTGGTAGTTTCGAACTGCTGACCTTGCTGTTTGCAGCCCAATTGGTAACCATTACACTACCAGAGCTCCTCTATGTATGTATGTATGTGTGTGTGTATAGTTATATACATATATATCTATTTATGTATATATATGTATGTATATATACATACACACTCAACTGCACTTAACATATATGTTATTGTTATGTGCTGTGGAGTTGGTTCCGACTCATAGCGACCCTGCACAGGGTTTTCGAGGCTGTAAATCTTTATCGGGAGCAGAAAGCCTCATCTTTCTCCCGCAGAGCTGCTGGTAGTTTCAAGCTGATGACTTTAAGGTTCACAGCCCCATTTGTAACCACTAGACTACCAGAGCTCTTCTTTAGGCGAATGTTGTTGTTGCTAAGTGCCGTAGAGTTGATTCTGACCCATAGCAATCCTGTATAGGGTTTCTGAGGAGCAGCTGGTGAGCTTGAACCACCGACCTTGCAGTTCAAACAGTTTTGTAGTCTGACCTATTAACCCACAGCACCACACCAGGGCTCCAGGACTCCATTGGTGCTGGTGGTGGTGGTGTGCCATGAAGTCAGTTCTGACTCATAGCATCCCTGTACAGGGTTTCTGAGGCTATAAACCTTTACCAGAGCAGAAGTCTCATCTTTCTCCCACAGAACAGCTGGTAGTTTCAAACTAGCTGACCTTGAGGTTAGTAGCCCAACTCATAACCACTACTCTACCAGTACTCCATTATTGTTGTTATGTGCTGTGGAGTCGGTTTGACTCATAGTGACCCTGCACAGGGTTTCCGAGGCTGTAAATCTTTACGGGAGCAGAAAGTCTCATCTTTCTCCCAAGGAACGGCTGGTAGTTTCGAACTGCCGACCTTGAGGTTAGCAGCCCGAGTCATAACCATTATGCTACCAGAGCTACTTACAAATTGTTTGCAACACCCAGGGACTTTTATTGCTGCACAAAGTCCCAGAAAAAGTCACTATTCACATAATGGAGAGACTCCATTAGGTCACACTATGATAACACTGGGATATCCATAATTTCCTGTCAGATGGCATTACTGGTATTCATGATTGGCATGGTATTGTCTATGCCTTCTAAAATAAGTAAATAGATGATAGATAGATAGATAGATAGATAGATAGATAGATAGATAGATAGATAAAACAATCAACACTTGCTGTGTTGGAATAGTACTATATAAATCTAGTTCTTCTGGTAAGTATTATTTTCAGTCCAAGCTTACCACTTAGAACAATCACAAAAACTGGACACAACATAAAAGTACATGTTTAAATGCCTTTGTAAATTGCCAAGGGGAGAAAGATTTGTGGGGCTAAGCATCTATCAGGTAGTGAAGAGATGTCCAAAGAGGTGAGTAAAGGTTTTTACAAAGCTTTACTCTTGAGGCATTTACAAATTCTGCAAGCAGTAGTTAATAGACTGCAAATCTGGGCAGGAGATCTGGACAGACTCAACAGACTAAAAGCAAAAATTGGAGTCAAGAATACTGTCAGGCTTTTAGTCTATACCTAAATATAATACACTCCAGGCAGTAATGAGAAATCAACTAGCTTTCAAAGGAACTAAAAGTCAGCTTCACATCATATAAATATACAATTGTTTAAAGTTGATATTAGGTTGATTACTAGAAGCAAAAGTAAAATTCTTCTGGAATAAGAAGCAAAACTAAATTTCTTCTGTTATATGACAACATTCATATGTGTCTCAATATCTATTTGTTTTTTTTCAAATATAGTGTCTTATATGTTATCAAAAAAAATCAGGCATATAAAAAAAAAATGAAAGTCAAGACTTAAAACCAAAGAAAAACTAGCAGATAATATGCACACAGTACTTTGGGAATATGTGAAATACTAACTGTGTAATAATTGATTAATAAATGCAAAATATGAAAGACAAATTAGAAGAACGAGATGTCAACTAGTATTCCTCCACAAAAGAACCAAATGGTTTTTCATTATAACAAAACCTGGCAATATGAAAAGTGCATTAGATCTCTGGAAGCCTAAAATTTATTTGAATCGAGAAAAAAGTAACATAAAAGCAATGGGAAATCTTTCTTTTTCCACTCCACTGTACCCTACTGCCTCCCCAAGCTTCCAGTAAGTAAACTTGTAACACATGCATATTACAGGTTGTTGATCAATCTTCCTCAAATCTTATTATCACATTCTTTTTATATAATACAGCTTCTTTGCTCACTCTAAAAATTGAATTAGTATGGTGAAAGAATACAACCCTAGAGGACAACTTTCCTGATTTCAAACTATTCAATATCCCCTTGCTTTGTTTGAATGACTGCCTATAGGTCTATATCCCGGTTCCTCATGAACTCAGCTAAGTGTTCTGGAATATCCATTCTTCACATTATCCATCGTTTGTTACAAATACAGATCACTTCCAATCAGTTGGCCAGGTAAGTGTCTTCCAAATTTCTTGACATAGTTGAGAGAAAGCCTCCAGAGCTGCATCAGTTTGTTGGGAGAGCTGATTTTGTATTCCACCAATTCCAGAGCCTTGTTTTGTAACAATGTATTCAGTGCTGCTTGGACTCTTCCTTCAGTTCCATCAATTCTTGGACAAAAGCTACCTCTTGAAATGGATGAACATTGACTATTTCTCTTTGGTACAGTGACTCTGTGAATACTTTAATTTTTTTTTTTTTTGATTCTTTATGAATCATTCAATATTTTGCCCACAGAATCCTTTAGTATTGGAAGTTGAGGCTTGAATTTTTTCTTCATTTCTTTCAGCTAGATAAATGCTGAATGATCTCTGAATTATTCTTTCCTTTTGTTTTTTTAACTACAGATTTTTGTACATTCATTATAATACTTTTCTCTTTTTTCTTCTTGAGCATCCCTTTGAAATTTTCTGTTGAACTCTTTTGCTTCCTCATGTCTTCCATTTGCATTAAGCATCTCTATGTTCAAGAGCAAGTTTCAATCATTTCTGACATACATTTTGGATTTTTTCTTCTTTCCTGTCTTTTTATGATCTTTTGCTTTCTTCCTGTATGATATTCTTGAAGTCATCTCACAACTCTTCTAGTCTTTAGCCATTAGTATCTAGTGTATTAAATCTGTACTTAAGATGATCTCTAACTTCAGGTGGGATATGTTAAATGTCTTACAGTTTTGTTTTAGTTTTCTTCAGCTTCAGCATGAACTTAACTTGCTTATAAGCCATTCTTTTTTGAATGGTCTGTTTCACAGACTGCCCCTGACCTTGTTTTGGCTGATGATATTGAGCTTTTCTACTGTCTTTTCTCACAGATGTAGTCAATCTGATTCCTCTATATTTCATCTAGTGAGGTCCATGTGCATATTTGTCTTTTATGTTTTTTTTTAAGCTTTTATAATGTATAAATTATAGGTCTTGTCAAATTCTGTTGTGGGATCTCCAGAATAATTTCTATCACCAAAGTCATTATTTTCAAATTTGATGATAGAGTTGATCAATTTTATACTGAAGAACTTTTTAATATCATCAAAGCTGGCTTTAGTGGTTGGTATGTAAGTTTGAATAGTAGTGATATTAACTGGTCTTTCTTGTTGTTGTTAAGTGCCGTCGAGTTGGTTCTGGCCCTTAGCAACCCTGTGTAGGGTTTCCAAGGAGCGACTGGTGAGCTTGAACCACTGACCTTCTTATAGGCATATGGATATTACCCTATCATGGACAACACTGTCCTTCAAGATAGATCTTCAAATGTTCTTTTAGACAATGAATGCAACATCATTCCTTTTTTAAATTTGTCATTCCTGGCATAGTAAATCATATGTCAATTTTATCCCAAATGAGTAATACTTGTACATTTTGGCATGATAATTCCTAAGATAACAATATTTATATACTCCATTTCATTTTTTATAACTTTCAATTTTTGTAGATTCTTGCTTCATACTTTCTATGTTCCAATTATTAATGGCTATTTGCAACTGTTTCTCCTCATTTTAAGTTGTGGCCCATCAGCAAGTGAAGGTCCTGAATGCTGTACTCTATGGATATCATCCTTTGAGGAGGCAGCTCTTCCCCAGTTGTATTTTGAATGCCTTCCAACCTGAGGTGCTCACCTTCCAGTATTATGTTTTACAATGTTCCTCTGGTATTCATAGATTTTTGGTTAACTAAGCTTTCAGAAGCGGTCCACCTCTCCTTCCTAGTCTGTCTTAGTCTGGAAATTCAGCTGACACCTGTCAACCATGGGTGACTCTGCTGATATCAATGGCATAATTTGCTGCAACACACAAGCCACCAAGGTATGACAAAGGAATAGATGGATGGTGGTATAACTCAATACTAAAAATCAAATGATCCAATAATAATTAACTGTAGAGATTGGAAATGTTGTTATTAAGTACCGGCAAGTCAGGTTCCAACCCATAGAGACCCTGTTTCCCAGGAAAAGCTGGTGAGCTTGAACCAGAGGCCTCCCAGTTGAAGCAGACTTTGCAGTCCAATGCATTAACCAACATTAACCACACCAGGACTCCAAGATTGGGAATAGACCTTCTAAAAACTAGGCTATCCTATTGAACAATACAAATTCTGGTCATTTTATCTTTCAGGTAAAAGCAAAAATAATTTTAATAAAATATGAGGTTAGTTTAGACATATATTTGATACTGCAGATGACTAGTTGTAATCACTTCTATGGCATCACACCAATATTAAGGTCTTTTCTTTGCAGGTAATTTAAAGAAATACCAATTGAGATGTTTCCACAAATGGATGCAATGTTAGAAGAGTTTCAATCTACAGAAATTCCACAGACAATTAACTGATAAACTTATTGAAAAGGATTCATATCTTTACTCATTCTAAAGAAAGATAATAAAGGCAATACAAAACTAGATGAACACTATCACATAGTAGAAACATTTTGCTGAAGAGAATTTTAAAACAGGTACAGCTGTTAAAAAAGAAAGCTTGCAGTACTTACTGATGAGTGTCAAATGAAGTATGAATTACACCTGAATGTAAAGACAATAAAAATCCATACAACTGTTTGGAAAAACAACATTGATAAATGCAGACAAAAATTGAAGTTTTTAAAGACTTTATATTACTTTGATCAATAATCAATACCCGTGGAAGCAGAAGCTAAAAAATAAAATAATGTGTTACACTTCACATATCTGACACACACATATATATATATATATCTTTAGAGTGTCAAAGAAAAGCCTGGTCCAAGCCATGGCCTTTTTATTTATTTATTTATTTTTCAGCTCAAAACACACCTTTTTATAACCTGTGTTTCACGCTTAATCTTGTACCACTGACATTTTTACAAAAGTCCTGAAGGAAAGGCTCTCAATTTAAACAAGGAAGTCCCTGAGTGGGCAAACAAATTTCGTCTTTATTTCTCCTAATCTCTTACATCTAGTATGTGAACCTAAGAATCCAGCCACACAATAATCATATATCGTACATAACACAATACAGTGGTTGCTGATTTTTCAAAATATTATTTACATTCATCAGTTTTACAACAATGGACTCAAACATCACAATTGTGAAGATGGTGTGGGACTGGACATTGCTTCCTTCTGTTGTGCATATGGTCACTAATAGTTGGAACCCATTCATCTGTACCTAACAACAACAAGTACTTCAAAATAAAAGTCTCTATTGAAGGATTCTATGGGCAAAATACTGAATGATGCAGAAATCATTAAAAGAAGATGGAAGGAATACACCGTCACTGTACCAAAAAGAAGTGGTTGATTATCAACTATTTCAAGAGGTAGCATATGATCAAGAGATAATGGTACTGAAGAAAGAAGTTCAAGGTGCACTGAAGGCATTGGCAATGAACAAGGATCTGGGAATTGATGGAATACAAACTGAAATCTTTCAACAAACTGATGCAGCTCTGTAGGCACTCATTCAACTATGCCAAGACATTTGTAAGACAGCTACATGACCAACTGACTGGAAGAGACCCATATTTGTGCCCATTCCAAAGATTGCTATTATCATAGACTTACCAGCTTCTTTTGGTCCTAATCAAACTACTGTACTTTCTTCAAAGTATTTGCTTCCATTTTAATTAAATGCTGATTTTTAAAAACTATCCTCATACATCAAATAAATTAATCATCACATCAATGTTAGGATAGTTGCTGGTAGGTGTCATTGAGTTGATTCCTATGCATAGTGACCCTATGCACAACAGAACAAAACACTGCTGGTTGGGAGCCCTCTAGAGTACCTCTTATCAGTTCAATTTTTTTTTCTTAACTTTTTTGTTTCTAATTCTTTCTTTTTTTTTAAATATTTTATTGTGAATTATATGATAGTTTACATGGGAGAATATTAGTTTTACCTTCATCCTACCATATATCGTTTCATTGCCATGAATCATCAACCAATGCATCATCAACCAACCAAAGGGTATACACTACAAGCCTGCACCCCGGTCGTCAGCACACAGCCCCTCTCCCTCTCTGAATCTAAGGTCCCCAGCTGCTCCATCTCTCCACGTCATCGTCTCTGCCTCCATCTCTGGTGTCACTGCTTCTCTGGGTAGGGTACCGCTCTCCACTCTTCTCTATTGATGGTACCAGGAACCTCCACTCCTAGACTGAAAAGTTACTCACTACTTTCCTTGCTGTAAAATGTCTACCTTTACATTTCCAACCCTCACAATCAGTCCCAATAACAATTATTCACTATTGTATCACAAGAGACCTATCTGCATTTCATTTCATCAGCCTTGTCTAGACAAATTGGATACTACTCACTGGAGATTCTACCTTCCTCCAGGCCCTCTGGATCTAGGTTCCCTCTTGAAAGTTTTAAGCCAGTCACTTCTTGCCTTT
>NW_006408581.1:3278785-3300513 GCF_000296735.1 Chrysochloris asiatica | reverse complement strand
GTGGAGGGAGTGGGAATGATCTTTGCTGTAAGGATTTGTTCCCTTTTTTGAGCTACTGCATCCATAAGTGTAGGTAAAGTTCATCAAATTGTATCAGATTACTCTTTTTTTTTTTTTTCCTCTTCTATCTTCCTCTGGTCAAGCCATGGTCTTTTAAATCACATCATATGCATGCAAAAGCTGGACAATAATGATTTTTCAAAATATTATTTACACTCCTCAGTACTACAAGAGTGAAGAAAATTCATGCTTTGAAACTATGTTTTCTGTAAAGATGACTGAATATATTTCCAGAAAAACAAACCAACTTATCTTAGAGAAATACAAACAGATTTCTCCTTAAAGGAAACATGGCTAGATTTTTGCTTGCTTTACTTTGGAAATTTCATCAAGAAGATCAATTACTAGAACAGGACATGAGGCTGATAAGTAAAGAGCTAGCGAAAAGGAGGAAATCCTCAAATAAGATGGGCTGACAGAGTAGCACAACAAGGAATTCAAACATACCAGTGATCATGAAGATGCTGTAGGACCAGACAATGCTTTATTCTGTCACATATCAGGTAGCCATGACTTAATGCTAATTAGGTACCTACAAAGAAAACAACAACAAAAGAAGAAAAAGACATGGTAGGATCTTTTTCTGTGCCTTTAGAGAGAGAACATAGCCATGCTGGCATCTATATCATACTTATATCCTCCAGAACTGTGAGACAATAAATTACTCTTCTTTAAAGCTACTTACTTTGGAGAATTTGTTATGGCTGCCCTAGGAATCTAAGACAGGGTTTAAGTGAGACAAAATATAAATACTGTTTAAACATGTTGAAAATCATTAACAGGTCAGAGTTTCCAACTAAAATGCTGTATTTTACTTTGTTTCATTAATGATCACACAGAATAACTACTTCCTAGAAGTCACAGTTCAAGTAGCTATTATCCAACCTTTTGTAAAAAGTAATCCAGAAAAATGAATATAGTAAGCATAAATGAGATTATTAAAATTTGAAAAGATAATACTGCCACTCAAAAAAATGCAGTAGCTCAAAACTACTATATTATCAGAGTGGAAAAATTGAAGTATCATTGAGAAACTATTCTCAATAGAGATCTTTTAAGAATTATCTTTCATATTAATTTGTATTGTAAACCTATACTATGACACTCAATAGCTATCAGTTCAATAGAAGAGTGGATTAAAATGCAAGTTGTTCATGAAATTGGCATGAAATTGAGTTGAAGCACATGCAGAACTAAACAGATTGCTTGGAAACTATTCAAGTACTAATCTGTTCTTTTACAGACCTGCTGAAATCCAAGCAGATTTTAAGAAAATAGTTTCGATATATGCTCTTTCATTTATCATAAACCACCTTTAATATCACAAGTGTTTATAGAATACCTATGAAAGATCCGTTTCTGGTGGCAAAGCAAAATATGTGAACACTTCCATGTTGAATAGTAGCTTTAAAGAAAATTGGAATATATGCATCTACAAAAAGAAAATTATACCAGTTTCTTATTTAGCAAATGTTTATACTATTTTTTCTTTCTTTGTATCAAGTTGGGTATATATTTAAAAACAAAGAATCTTTGTCTTTATTGTGTCTAATGATTTGTGCCTTCAGTGCTTGCATTAATCTGCTTCTCATGTTCCCACTCACAGTATTTGGGATGATATGTCCTCTTGATTTAAATTTAGTTATTTACATAGAGGAGATTGTAAGGTTAGGAAATGGTAAATATATATATATATATTGTTGTTGTCAGGTGCCATCGAGTTAGTACCAGCCCATAGCGACCTTATGCACAGCAGAACGAAACACTGCCCCATCCTAGGCCAACCTCACTACTGTTGCCACACTTGGGTTCATCCATGCTGCCACTTGGCCAATCCATCTTGTTGCAGGTGTTAGCCTATGTTAAAGAGCAAGTGCTACTCGACCCAAAAATATTATTTGGTCCTCACATTGATATACTTATATATTTATCATGCCTCTCCCCTTAATCATAAATAAGGGCAAGTGTATGGGAATTTCCACCATGATCTTTATTTTTTACCCATTTCCCTCAATTCTCTGGGTGAAAATAATGTGTTAAGATGCCACTTTAATCTTCCCTTTTTTTAAGTGATTGACTCCATTTTTTTAATTTTTTAAATTTTTTTAATTCCATATGGCAATAAGCTTTGCAACCAAGTTTTCACATCTGAAGGTCTATCCAATTTATCTTGTTCAGTAAACTGTATGGTCTCTGGCCTGAATGCATGGCTCTTGATATGAAAGTTATAGGAACACCTGCAAACAGGAAGGTTGATTCCCTCCTTAATGTGCTGCTGGTCATATATCTCAGTATGGACTTTTTTTTTATGTCAATATTTTGCTCATGTTGTAACCTGAGGCTTGAATTATTTTCTTCAGTTTTTTAAACTTGCGAAATTCTGAGAATGTTTTATCTTTTTGGTATTTTAACTCCAGGTATTTGCATATTGCATTGTAATACTTTACTATTTTTTTCCTTAAGCTTCCCTTTGAAATTTTCTCTTTAGGTCTTTTACTACTTCATCTTTTTCCATTCATTTATGCTTCCTGTACTCAAGAGCTAGCTTCAGAGTCTCTTCTAAAATCATCTTTGTTTTTTCTTTCTTTCATGTCTTTTTAATGACATTTAGATTTCTTTGTTATCTTTTTAATGATGTTTATGTTCTTGCTGTCAACCCACAACTTGTCTGGTCTTCAGTCACTAATGTCTAGTGCATCAAATTTGTTCTTGGGATGATCTCTAAATTCAGGTGGAATGTATTCAAAGTCATATTTTGGCTCTCTCTGGTTTGTTTTAAATTTTTTCAGCATTAACCTGAACTTGAAGTCCTGGTGTGGTACGGTAAGATAAATTCTGGACCATGAGATCGGTTTGGATTACTAGGATGGTGGTTCAAACTCACCAATAGTTCTTCGGGAACCCTATACAGGGTAACTATGAGTCAGCACTAACTCATCAGCACTTAACAACAACAATAACCTGAACGTGCATGAGAGCAACTGATGATCTGTTTCACAGTCAGCACCCAGCCTTGTTTAGGTTGATAATATTGAGCTTCATGAATGTCTCTTTCCACAGATTCAGTCAACTTGACTCCTATATACTTCATCTGGAGCACTCTATGTGCATAGTCACATTTTGTGTTTTTTAAAAATATATATATTTGCAATTAACCAGTCATTGGTCTTAGAAAATTCTATCACCAAGCCTATATTTTCTAACTACTGATACTTTCTCTTTGTTTCCATCTTTCACATTCCAATCACAAGTAATTATCAGTCCATTTTGATTGTATATTTTATCAATATCAGACTGTAGGTCTTGATAGAATTTTTCAATCTCATCATCACTGGCTTTAGTGGTCTGTGCATAAACTGGAATAATAGTGGTATGCAATCTTCTTTTTAAGTGTATGGTTATTATCCTATCACAGACAGCTCCTTGGGTTTACAGATGCTGAAAAGAGACAAGGAAGGATGTTGTTCCAGAACCATTACTCTGGATTCAAACTGTGATTAGTGAATACATTTCTGTTTCTTGAAGAAATCCATTTGTAGCATTTTTGTTGTAACAACCCTAGATAATAAAGACACAAAGGATTAATAAAAATGCACAGCAAATATTATACTACTTATTAGGAAATGTGGGTAAAGTAATGATCATAAAATATATAGGGAAATTAAGGAAGCTAAGGCTGAAAACATGAAGCAATGCTCAATTTCACTAATGATAAAGCAAGTTAATATTAAAATTAAAATTTTTTAATCTATCACATTTGCCAAATAAAAACATTTGATTAAATATTATGATGGTCCTTTTCTGTCCAATCGGACAGTGTTTCTGTTGATAGTGTATCTTCAAATTTCTTATTGGGTTCCTACAAGGGCAACAGGGTTCCTGGACAGTAAGAAGTTTCTCCATAATTCATTCTGGTATAATTCCATCTCCATATCTGGAACCTTTCAAGATGGTTGATTAGATCTAGGAATCACACACTTAATTTATTCATCAAAAGATTGCTGCTCCAAGAACACCCATACATGCAGATAATACATACTTGATCTCGTTTCAATTACTGGATGATCAGAGCTCAACCAGATGAAGATACATGAGGAATAAAAAAAAAAAAAAAAAAAAAAGAGTAATCTGATACAATTTGATGAACTTGACCTATGGAAGCAGTAGCTCAAAAGAGGGCACAAGTCCTTACAGCAAGAATCATTCCCACCCCCTCCACGCACAGAGAGGACAGAGGTGGGCAACATGGACACTGGCTCCCCCAAATGGGGGTGGGGGGGAGGCTACAAAGGCAAGAAGTGACTGGCTTACAAGCTTTCAAGAGGGAACCTAGATCCAGAGGGCATGGAGGAAGGTAGAATCTCCACTTAGTAGTATCCAATCTGTCTAGGCAGGGCTGATGAAAGGAAATGCAGATAGGTCTCTTGTGATACAGTAGCGAATAATTGTTATCAGAACTGATTGTGAAGGTTGGAAATGTAAAGGTAGACATTTTATAGCAAGGAGGGGAGTGACTAATTTTGCAGTCTAGGAGCAGAAGTCCCTGGTACCAACAATGGAGAAGAGCAGAGAGTGGGACCCTACCCAGAGAAGCAGTGACACCAGAGATAGAGGCAGAGAAGATGACGTGGAGAGATGGAGCAGCTGGGGACTTTAGATCCAGAGAGGGAGAGGGGCTGTGTGCTGACGACCGGAGTGCAGGCTTGTAGTATATACCCTTTGGTTGATTGATGATGCTTGGAGAGGATTGTAACCATGGCAATGAAACAATATACAATAGAATGAATGTAAAACTAATGTTCTCCCATGTAAACTATCACATAATTCACAATAAAACTTAAAAAAAAAAAATTGGGAAAAAAAAAAAAAAGATTGCTGCTCAGTCATACCTTTGGCCCCTCCCTCTAGAACATTCCTTTTCTAAAGAAATTTCTTAATTTTAGTATTCTTTGCAATCTTAATTCTTAGGAGGAATTAAGGAGCTCTGGTAGTGTAGTGGCTAAGGGTTGGGTTGCTAACTTCAAGGTCCATTTCAGTTTAAAACTACCAGCTGTTTTGCAAGGGAAAGGTGAGACTTTCTGCTCCCTTAAATATTTACAGCCTCGGAAACCCTATATAGGGTCACTATGAGTCAGAATATACTCCACAGCACATCACCACCACCACCAGGAGAAATTAGATGACATCTTACACAACTTACTTGGTTTATCTTCACAACACAATTAAGCAATTTGTACAGCTGTTCCATGGGAGAACAATGAGGCTTTCTGCTCCCATAAAGATTTACAGCCTTTGAAACTTTCCCTGTACAGGGTCGTTATGAGTCAGAACCGACTCCATGGTACACTACCACCACCATCACCATGTCACTATATACCAAGGATTATCTTTCTTCCAGTTTTAAATAACATGTTCTTCAATTCTTCTTGAAGCCTCACAAATTATATAACTGCTTCCACATTTTTAGGTATTCATTACAGTAGACGTTTACTTATGGTATCAAAATCTCTATCAACATTCTAGGACTACTATAACTAATTGCCACAACTTGGAAGCTCAAGACAAAATAAATTTATTTTTCCACAGTTCTGGAAGACACAAGTTTAAACTCTAAATGTAAACTTGGTGGGTTACTTCTGGACATTCTAAGGGATATATATATATATATATATTTCATTCCTGTCTCCTAATTTTTAACAGCTGTTGGAAACTCCTGGCATTGTTTCATTTGGGACTATAAAACTATGATCTCTGTCCACAGGTCCCTTTTGCTCTCTAGCTATCTGCTTATATTTATTTTTCTCTTCTAAGGGTTTATCATTGAATTTAGAGTCAAACCCAACACTTGACCACCACTTGCCTTTCAGTTTGTCATGTGATAGCTTGTTTGTTGCTGTGATGATGGAAGTTATGATGCCTGTATATTAAATATAACCAGGGTGATGCATGCTGGACAGGTTTCAGGTGAGGTTTCAGACTAAGACAGACTAGGAAGAAGAAGAGGCAGACTGCTTCTGAATGTTTGTTGTTATTGTTGTTAAGTGCCGTTAAGTTGGTTCCAACCCATAGCGACCCTGAACAGGGTTTCCAAGGCTATAAATCTTTACAGGAGCAGAAAGCCTCATCTTTCTCCCGTGGAACAGCTGGTAGTTTCAAACTGCTGACCTTGCTATTCACAGCCCGATTCGTAACCACTACGCTACCAGAAAAATTTATGAATATTTGTGAAACACTGTCGGATAGGACCAGAATGTAGAATATTGAAACTTTAAGAATAGCAGGATGGAAAGCACTCAAAACAAAGCTGGGAAAATGCTGTTTCCTCATAGTAGAACTGACCATAACAATGTATATGGAGTGAGCTTCCAGGACTTCATTTGTCGATGGGCACAAATGAAAAGAGAAGTAGTTGCAAGCATCCATTCATAATTGGAACATGAAATTTATGAAGCATGTATGAAGGAAAACTGGAAGTTGTAAAAATGAAATGGAACACAGATAGATGTCTTATGCAATGCCATTTTAAATCTGAAAAAATGGTTTTCTTTAGCAAGGATAATAAATTGAAAATGAATGGTGTTACACTCATTATCAAAAAGAACATTTCAAGATCTGTCGTGAGGTAAATAATACTATCTGTGATAGGATATTATCCATACGCCTACAAGAAGTCCACTTAATACTTTTATTATTCACATTTATGCCTAAACACTAAAGTCAGTGATGATTAAATTGAAGGATTCTACCAACTTCTGCAGTCTGAGATTGATCAAACATGCAATCAAGATATATTGATAATTATTGATGATTATAATACAATGGTTGGAAACAAAAAGGAAGGATCAGTAGTTAGAAAATATGGCCTTGGTGATAGAAATGATTCTGGAGATCACATGATAGAATGTTTCAAGACCAAGGACTAATTCATTGCAAATACCTTTTTAAACAACATAAAAGATGACTATGCATATGGACCTCATCATATGGCATACACAGAAATCAAACGGAGTACATCTATGGGAAGAGATAGTGCAAAACCTCCTTATAAACTGTCAAAACAAGGCCCCAAATGTTGACTGTAGAACAGACGATCAATTACTCATATGCAAGTTCATGCTGAAGCTGAAGAAAATTAAAACAAGTTCCTGAGAGCCAAAATATATCTTTGAGTATATCTCTCCTGTTTTGGAAGAAGTGCAGCCAGAGTGCTCCTTGGAGGCCAGGATGGCTAAGCTTCGTCTCTCATATTTTGGACATATTGTCAGGAGGGAGCAGCTGCTGGAGAAGTATGTCATGCTGGGTAAGATGGAGGTTCAGAGAAAAAGAGGAAGACCCCCAACGAGATGGATCAGCAAGGTGGCATCATTGATGGCATCAAGTGGGGCAGCGGTAGTGAGGTTGGCCCAGGATCAGACATTGTTTTGTTCTGTTGTGCATGCGGTCACTATGAATTGGTTCCAACTCAATGGCACCTGACAACAACAACAACATCATTATAACTAATTATCTATGAGTGCTTGTCAGAATTTTTCTTTATTATTTTTGCTTTTTCTACAAGTAGAATACTCTGTGAAACTATGGGATAATATGCTAGACCACAAGGTCAGTTTAAACTGCAAGGTCAGTAGTTCAAACTCACAAATCACTCCTTGAAAACCCTATGTTGTTGTTGTTAGGTGCCATTAAGTTGGTGCCGACTCATAGCAACTTTATGTACAGTGGAACCAAACACTGCCTAATCCTGGACCAACATCACTATTGTTACCATGCTTGAGCCCATTAAGGCTGCCACTTGGCCAATCCATCTCATTGGGGATCTTTCCCTTTTTCACTGACCCTCCACCTTACCAAACATGATATCCTTCTCCAGTGACTGGTCCCTCCTAACAATATATCCGATGTATGAGAAACGAAGTTTGGCCATCCTGGCCTCCAAGGAGCATTCTGGCTGCACTTCTTCTAAAACAGATCTGCTGATTCTTTTGGCAGCCCTTGGCACTTTCAATATTCCCCTCTAACACCAGAACTCACAAGCATCAATTCTACAGTTTTCCTTATTCACTGCCCAGCTTTCGCACACGTATGAGGTTATTGAAAATGCCATAGCTTGGGTCAGGCGCACCTTAGTCTTCAAGCTGATATCTTTGCTCTTCAACCCTTTTAAAGGATCTTGTGCATCAGATTTGCCTAATGCAATACGTTGTCTGATTTCTTGACTGCTGCTTCCATGAGTGTTGATAGTTGATCAAAGAAGAATGAACTTGACAACTTCAATCTTTTCTCTGCTGATAAGAATGTTGTTTATTGGTCCAGTGGTGAGGATTTTTGTTTTCTTTACGTTGAGATGCAATCCATACCAAAGGCTATGCTCTTTGATATACATCAGTAAATATTTTAAATCTTTACTTTCAACTAACAAAGTTGTATCGTCTACATATCGCAGATTGTTAATGAGTCTTCCTCCAATCCTAATGCTATGTTGTTCTTCACAGAACCCAGCTTCTCAGATTATTTGCTCAGCATACAGGATGAATAAGTATGGTGAAAGAATACAATCCTGTTGCACATCATTCTGAATTTTAAACCGTTCGTGTTCCCATGTTCTGTTCAAACAACTGCCTCTTGGTACAATGTACAGATTCCTCATGAGCACAATTATGTGTTCCAGAATACTCATACTTTGCAATGTTGTCTATAGCTTGTCATGATCCACACAATCGAAAGCCTTTGCATAGTCAATAAAGCACAGGTAAACATCTTTCTGATATTCTCTGTTTTCAGTCAAGATCCATCAGACATCAGCAATGATATCCTTCATTCCACTGCCTCATCTGAATTCAGCTTGAACCTCTGGAAATTTTCTGTCAGTGTTTGCTTGCAACCATTTCTGTATTACCTTTAGTAAAACTTCATTTGCATGGAATATCAAAGAAATTGTCTGATTATTTCCGCATTCCATTGGGTCACCTCTATTTGAAATGGGCACACATATGGATCCCTTCCAATCAGTTGGAAAGATACTTGTCTTCCAAATATCTTGGCATAGATGAGTGATTACCTCCTCTGCCACCTCACTTTCTTGAAAGATTTCAGTTTTTATCCCAACAATTCCTGGTGCCTTTTTCTTTGCCAGTTCCTTCAATGCACCTTGAACTGCCTCCTTCAGTATCATTGGCTCTTGATCATATGGTACCTCTTTAAACGATTGACCATCAACCATTTCCTTTTGGTACAGTGACTCTGCATTCCTTCCATCTTCTTTTGATGTTCTCTGCATCATTCAATAATTTGCCCAGAGAATCCTTCAATAATGAAAGTGGAGGCTTGAATTTTTTCTTCAGTTCCCCAACTTGAGAATTGCTGAGCTTGTTCTTTCTTTTTGGTTTTCTGATTCCAGATCTTTGTACATTTTGTTGTTATATTTGGCTTTGTCTTCTCGAACTGATTTTTGAAATTTTCTATTCAGCTCTTGGACCTCTTCATTTCTTCCATTTGCTTTAACATCTCTCCACTGGAGAACAAGTTTCAGTTTCTCTTCTGACATCCATTTTGACCTTTTCCTTCTTTCTTGTCTTCTTAATGACTTTTTGCTTTCTTTATGTATGATGTTCTTGATGTCACCCCACAACTCTTCAGGTCTTTGGACTTTAGTGTTTAATGTATCAAATATGTTCTTCATATGATGTTTAAATTCAGGTGGGGTAAATTCAAGGTCATATTTTGGCTCTCATGGACTTGTTTTCATTTTCTTCAGTTTCAGTTTGAATTTGCATGGAAACCCTATACAGTGTC
Source organism: Chrysochloris asiatica (assembly GCF_000296735.1). NCBI lineage: Eukaryota > Metazoa > Chordata > Mammalia > Afrosoricida > Chrysochloridae > Chrysochloris > Chrysochloris asiatica. Next base: position 3,290,661 of record NW_006408581.1, on the reverse strand, counting down.
ACTGTGAGTCAGAACTGACTTGAGGTCACTTAACAACAACATGTATAAAATTATTCATTTAAAAACTATTTACTTATTTTGATTTTAGTTTTTTAGTATGGTGAATTGCCTTGACAATAAATGTTATATCAAACTTTTTTTCCTGTAGATAAAATCTACTTGGTAGTGATTTATTATCTTATCTATCCTTGACTTGCTAAACTTGTGTTTGGAGTTTTTTGTAATGGAATTTATGCTATGCACTGTGCTGTAATTTTCTATTCTTTTAATACACTTGCCTTAATTTGTTATGAGGCCACAGTTACATTATGGATTTAAGGTTTCCAATCTTTAATTTTCTTAAACTGTTGGTGTTCAGTTGGCAATATTTATTTTGTAAGTATTGAGAAAAAAATTACCACTGGAGATATTTACATTTATTATTAGCTTTGTGGAGGATTTAAAGCTCCAAACCCAATTTCTTTGAAAAAATATAGGGTTTTAAAGTTATCTATATGAGCTTTTGGAACTTTCTATCTTTAAAGTCATTTATCTTATTTCCACATAATTAATGAACCTATTGGCATAATTGTACCCTGGTATGGTAATGTAGGATAAGCACTAGTTTGGTAACCATAAAGTTGATAGTTAAAATCCACGTCAATGGAATTTCAAATTCCACCTTTCAAGAAAGTTATCCAAAACTACTCTATTTATAAGGATCTGCCTATTCATTATCACTTTTACTTGCCTTTATTATGTTTATAATAATTGTTCTCTAAAATTGTATCATTTTAAGATTATATTTGTATTTTAATTCCATATGTACAAAGAGAGAAATAGACTCTCTATACTGTGTAAATTGTAGCTTTTAACTCCTATATTTTCATTGCCCAAGATATGACCCAAGACATAATATGTACTTAAGAAGGATTTTTAGAAGAATGGATAGGTAAAACTGACAGTCATGTATTTATTCCAAGTCACTGAAGATGTTAATCCAAATGACTGCAATTTTGACAAATTTATGAGTTTTTATGTTCTCATTGTTGATGGCAAAATTATCATTGCCTAATATATTTACTGAAAAATGATTCAGATTTGAAATCCGGTGCTCGCCTCATAACACCTCATAATAAACGTATGTTGCTTAATTTATTTGGAAACTAAAGATAGCATGGTGAGTGAAATAATATGCAAAAATGAAATTACTTATTTTGTACTAGGATAAATATCTGAATAAAAATCAGGACTTAGTACAAAAGGGAATAATCATTTGTTCAAAATATGTAACTATTAAATTATTATACTAGTACTAATCACTGTTTAAGGAGCTCTGTAGCGTATTGGTTATGAATTGGGCTGCAAACCTTCAGGTCAGCAGTTGGAAACTACCACCTGTTTCACAAGGGAAAGATGAGGCTTTCTGCTCCCATAAAGATTACAGCCTCAGAAACCCTGTACAGGGTCACTATGAGTCGGAACCGACTCCACGCCACATAACAAAAATTACTGTTTTATATTATTTTATTTAATCTTAATAAAAATGCATGACTAAATATGTGGAATCTGACTATCAACATTATCCACTTTATAATAAGAGTACACAGGTAGGCATATAGGTTTTTATGTTTCACCCATGTAAGTGTTAGAATAGATGAACATTCTGTACAGCTTCTTACACCTACCCTAAAATTTAGCATTCAACAGGATTCTCTGGTAGGTTGTATTATAAATATTAGCATATAGTACTCTCCCTTAGAAATAAACTCTGCTTACTAAGAGATACATGCTATTCTTTAGACTAGCGGATACCTTGACCTTTGATAAATTATACTATTTAAGATGAGAATATATTTTAAAGCAACAATGTCATTGTCAATCAGTCTAATGGTTTTCTGCAGGTGGTTTAGTATCATAATTAATCTCATATTCTTCAGCTATTTTGAGTTCCCCATATCATGGGATCCCTTAATAAGGCAAATATTTTTGATAAATATTGAAGGTGAAGAGTTTTAGTTATGTAGTATTACTCTAATAGAAATAACATAAACGGATGGCTTTAACAAACAGAAATTTACTTTTTTATAGTTCAGGAGGCTAGTAGTTCGAATTCAGGGTACCAGCTCTAGGAAAAGGCCTTCTTTCTTTGTTGACTCTTGGGGGAGGTCCTTATCTAATTTTGAGCTTTGATTGTTGGCGATCATTTTGTGTCTTTAGCATTTATCTTCTCCCATTTCTGCTATTTTGCTTCTCTGTCCTAATTTGCTTATCTTTATATCACAGCAGAGATTGTTTTAAAACAGACCCTACACAACTACATAACTAAGACCTTCAATATTTATCTAATATGGTTTCTTCTCATAACTGCGAAAATGAACACCAAACATTCCTCTCACAATCCTTTCCATTCAGCTAGATTTAATAATTCATTGCAATGGCTACAAAAATCTCAGACATCATACTTACAATTAAGGGGTTTATTAGGGAAGTTTACAGGTTACAATTCAAAACATAGTTCTTCCTGTCAGGCAGCCTCTCTGCCTAGGGAATGTTACAAAGATGTTTTAGGGCTGCTGATAAATGCACACAGTGTACATCATTCCACGATAAACTTCAGCCTTAAGGGACTTGGCTGTAACTCCTGTGGGTCAGTAAACATGGCTCCTTCAAATAAGTGCATTGAGGCATTCCAATCTGTAAGCAAGGCTCTGATCAAAGTCACTCAGCTTTAATTGTGCTGTGAGCATTGCTCTGTCTCATGCTTTTTTTCTACTGCTGTTGCTCCTCTTCTGCTGTTTCTTTAGTGTCAAAACTTTCTGTTCCTGAGTGAATAAGGTTTAATGTGCAAGATCCCAGGGTCCAAAAAATATGCTTCACTCCTAATTCTTCTTTGTTGGTAGTGAGATCCCCACCTTTGCTTCTGAGATGACTTATTTTGTAAGCATCAGGAAGGCAAAATTGACCAATCACAATTATCCCAGTTAACAATCACTCACTTTTAAATTATATAATCCATCAACATCTTACCACACCTTCTCTGGTAGTGTAGTGGTTATGAATCAGGCTGCTAACTTGAAACTACCAGCTGTTCTGTGGGAGAAAGATGTGACTTTCTGCTCCCATAAAGATTCACAGCCTCGGAAACCCTGTACAGGGTCGCTATGAGTTGGAACTGACTCCATGGTATATAACAACAACAACAACATCAGGAAAAAGTAATTTGATTAAGCTTTAGAAAAAAGCTATATATAGAAGAGACCTTAAATAATGCACTGAATCACAATAGCAAAGAAAACATATTATCAAATAGAATTATAACCACAGGAATATGAAATATGATTTTAACACATATTTTTGGAGAATACAATTAAACTACTAACACTGAGCATTGAGCTATTTAGTGCCATTGGTGTAATTTGGGATTAATTAATAATGACACAGAGAGCTAAGTCAACTAGCCCAAAGTCACATCGCTGGTAACAGGCAAATTAGTAATTAAGCCTAGTTAACCTGAACTAATACATACACTGGAAATCATTGCTCCAATGGCTTCTTAAAAAGGTAGCTTACTACTCTGAGTTATGTAGATTCATGCAAATCATCTCGACATTAAGAGCAAGCTTGTCCTTTGGTGGAGCTTTTGTTGTTTTTAAACTCTGTAAAGGGGGCCTTGCTAATAGGTTCATATTGGGCTCTCCAATGACTTTACTCTAAATGATGTCAGCCAGCCTGGATGAAATGCATAGTGAAAGCAGTAGAGTCAAGATACCTGAGTTTCTATCTCAGAATTATTATTTTCCATTTGTTTGGCCTTGATCACATTCTTTAACCCCTCTGTTTTGGTTTTCTCATCTTTAATGGGGGAAATAGTATGACCAACCTCATAGACCTCATAGAATCAAGATAAAGATTTAATTTATAAACTGAATATGCTTAAATTTTGCCTGGGAATAGTAAGTATTCAATATATGAAGGCTGTTTAAAGTTTGTGCTGTAGGAGAATTAGTCACACAGGGCCTTAAAACAACTATTATTCATCCAAAGTGGATTTCTCTTTTTAGAAATTGATTCAGATCTCATCTTACATACTTTAAAAAAATATATATGTAAAGTAGAATCAAGTTGAATTCAAAGGTTCCTTCCATTAAACAATTTGACCGTATAGTTGCCCCAAAATGACTGCCATTCTGCCCCAGAAATAACCTTGTACACATATGCATGCAGGACACAAAATTTTGTGTTCTCGACACTAGTTTCACCTCATAGCGTTGTATCTTCATATTTTGCTTTTGCTCTATATTACTTATTTCATCCTTATATAAGATATAACAATATAATCATATTATTATGACTTAACTCACTCCACAGATATATATCACATGTGATAAAAACAAAATATGAGGGAGCAAAGAACAGGAAGATCTTGACCTTTTGATAGATGAATTCACTGTTTGCTGATTATTTCTTATTATGTTCCTTCTATTCTATCCTGTGGTGTGGCACTGTGGGCTAATGCACCAGACTGCAAAGTTGTTTGAAACTGTAAGGTCGGTGCTTCAAGCTCACCAGCTGCTCCTTGGAAACCTTTTACAGACAGGGTCGCTATGGGTTGGAATTGACTTGACAGCACGTAACAAAAACAACATTCTTGCCTGCAACCACTACTGGAAATTCAAGCCAGATTCAGAAGAGGATATGAAATTAGGCACAACACTACTGATGTCAGAAGGATCTTGTCTGAAAGCAGAGAATACCCAAAAAATGTATGTGGTTGTTGTTAGGTGTTGTCAAGTCAGTACCAACTAATAGGGATAATATGCATGACAGAATGAAACATTGCTCTATCCTAACCAAAGACGGTGAAGGAGCTCTGGTAGTGTAGTGGTTACGAATCGGGCTGTGAACCTTAAGGTCAGCAGTTCGAAACTACCAGCCACTCCACTGGAGAAAGATGAGGCTTTCTGCTCCCATAAAGATTTACAGCCTCAGAAACCCTGTACAGGGTCGCTATGGGTCAGAACCAACTCCACAGCACATAACAACAACAACCACAGACGGTAAATGACCGTCTTAACCACAGTCTGCCCTAGGCCATGTTTTGTCTGGTGATATGAGGCGTTTCCACTGTTTTTTTTTTTTTTTTTTTTTTTTGCACAGATGTAGTCAATTTGCTTTCTGTGTATTCCATCTGGTGAGGCCCATGTCTGTAGTCATCTTTTATGCTGTTTAAAAAAGTATATGCAACGAATTAGTCATTGGTCTGGCAAAACTCTGTCATGCACGTTCCAGCATCATTTCTATCACCAAGGCCATATTTTCCAACTACTGATCCTTCTTCTTTGTTTCCAGCCTTTTCATTACAATCATCAGTAATTATCAGTACATCTTGATTGCATGTTTGATCAATTTCAGGCTAAAAAAGTTGGTAGAATTCTTCAATTTCATCATCATTGACTTTAATGGTTGGTGCCTAAATCTGAATAATAGTGGTATTAACTGGTCTTCTTTGTAGGTGTATGGAAAGTATCCTATCACAGACAGGGTTGTAATTCAAGAAAGATCTTGAAATGCTCTTTTTGTTGATGAATGCAATGCCACTTCTCTTCAATTTGTCATTCTGTGCATAATAAACCATTTGATGGTCAGATTCAAAATGGACAATACCAGTCCATTTGAGTTCACTAATGCCTAGGATCTTGATCTTAATGCTTTCCATTTCATTTTTGACAATTTCCAGTTTTCCTAGATTCATAGTTTATACATTACATGTTCGGTTGATTAATGGATGTTTACAGCTATTTCTTTTCATTTTGAGTTGTGCCTCTTCAGCAAATGAAGGTCCCATTGACGTCAGCTTGATGATCGAGAATGGATGAAGACTAACTGTAGGAAGGTATGGACATCTTTTATCAATAATGCTTAATAGGGTCATAAAAGTAAGTCACAATATGAATCTGAATGTACCTTAACATTTTAAGCAATTCACTTTACGTTATTATAATTCACAAAATGAAAATCATAATGTGATTTTTACAGGCTTTTCCTCTGCCTTCATCAGATTGAAAAACTTTCTTATTCTTGGCCTTCTGTTTTTAGTTTATGTGAATAGACACATTCATTTTGAAGCTTATCTGTCATATCTTCTAATTTAGAAGTTCTCATATTACTATGGAAAGATTTATATATTTGTAGAGAATATAAAATGGAAGTCCTAGCCCAAAGGTTAGGAAGAGTGTAATAGAAATTTTGGGAGAGTACTAATGGTAAGGTAATATAGAAATGGCTGCAAGCATACATTGACAGAGAACTTCCAGAGGTTCAGGTTGGATTCAGATAAGGCCATGGAACAAAGGATATATTATTGCTGATGTCTGATGGATCTTGGCTGAAAGCAGAGAATATCAGAAAATTGTTTACCTGTGCTTTATTGACTATGTAAAGACTTTTGATTGTGTGGATCATGACAAAATATGGTCAACATTGTGAAGTATGAGTATTCCAGAACACTTAATTGTGCTCATTAAGAATCTGTACCTGGACCAAGAGGCAGTTGTTTGAACAGAACATGGGAACACTGAATGTTTTAAATTTAAGAAAGGTGTGTGACAAGGTTGTATTCTTTCACCGTATTTGTTCAACCTGTGTGCTGAGCAAATAATCTGAGAAGTTGGGTTCTATGAAGAAAAATGTAGCATCAGGATTGGAGGAAGACTCATTAACAACCTGCGATATGTAGATGATACAAGCTTGCTTGCTGAAAGTGAAGAGGAATTAAAATATTTACTGATGAAGATCAACGAGCACACCTTCAGTATGGATTACATCTCAATGTAAAAAACAAAACAAAAATCCTCACCACTGAACCAATAAACAACATTCTTATCAATGGAGAAAAGATTGAAGTTGCCAAGGACTTCATTCTTCTTGCATCAACTATCAACACTCACTCACGGAAGCAACAGTCAAGAGATCAGAGTAGTATTGCAATTAGGCAAATCTACTGCACAAGACCTTTTTAAAGTGTTGAAGAGCAAAGATGTCAGCTTAAGGACTAAGTTGCGCCTGACCTAAGCCCTGATATTTTCAATAACCTCATATGCATGTGACAGCTGGACAGTGAATAAGGAAGATTGTAGAAGAATTAATGCTTTTGAGTTATGGTGTTGGAAGAGAATATTGAAAGTACCATGGGCTGCCAGTAGAACTAATGGATCCATTTTGGAAAAAGTGCAGCCAAAATGCTCCTTGGAGGCCAAGATGGCCAAACTTTGTCTCTCATATTTCGAACATATTGTCAGGAGGGACCAGTCACTGGTAAAGGATATCATGTTTGGTAAGGTGTTGTTGTTGTTGTTGTTGTTGTTATGTGCCTTGGAGTCGGTTCTGACTCATAGCGATCTTGTTCAGGGTTTCCAAGTTTGTCAATCTTTACGGGAGAAGAAAACCTCTTCTTTCTCCCACGGAACAGCTGGTAGTTTCGAACTGCTGACCCTGAGATTAGCAGCCCGATTCGTAACCACTACGCTACCAGAGCTTCTTTGCTAAGGTGTAGGGTCAGAGAAAAAGAGGAAGATCCCCAACAAGATGAACTGGTCAAATGGCAGCATCGATGGTCTCAATGCATGGCAATAGTAGTGAGGTTGGCCCAGGATCCGACAGTGTTTAGCTCCCCTGTGCATAATAGTGTTTAGCTCTGCTGTGCATATGGGTCAGTACTGACTCAATGGCACCTAACAACAACCTCTAGAATTCATCTCCTAGGTTGTACAAATGGTTAAGCACTTGACTACTTGGTTAAGCTGAAAGGATGGCAGTTTGAACCTACCCAGAGATGCCTCAGAGGAAGGATTTGGTGATCTGCCTCTGAGCCGTCACAGCCTTGAAAACCTTACGTAACATGATTTTAGTCTGTACTCACAGGAGCTCCATGAGTTTCAATCAACTTGATGGTAATTAACAAAAACAATAACAAACTCCTAATTATATAAAAAAATGTATTTCTGATTTATACGTTAGAGACATAACTTAACTTCTATTATTGCTGTTGTTAAGTGCTTTCTAGTCAGTGTGAACTCATTGTGACCCTGAAAGGGTTTCGCAGAGCAGCTTGTGGATTTGAACTTTTTTGTATATTAGTAGTCCAGTGCTTATCCTACAGCATCACACCAGGACTCCAATAGGAACTGCAGTCCTTTTATACTGCTTTCTTCATGTTCACCATTCTCCTACACTTTTTAAAATTAAATCCTTTATAATGAACATTAACATATTGTCCCCTACTGAGACAACCAATGTAACTTAACTGCATATGCATCTTTATTCGTTTCCTCTTACTCAATTAATGTATTGTCTTTTTCATTTGTATAACTCTTTGTATATACAGTTAAATTTTCAAATCATCTAAAAGTTCATAATTTTTGGCATATTTAACTCTGCTAAGTAATTGTTGTTATGCTGAGTCAGTTTGAGCTCATAGTAACCTTATGCACAACAGAACGAAACACTGCCTGGTCCTTCGGAATCCTCAGTATTGCTGCTGCATTTTGAGGCCCATTCTCGCTTGTAAATCAGTCACTTCTTGCCTCTACCACCCTCTCATTTTAGGTAGCCAGTGTCTAAGTTGCCTGTATACAGAGAAGATAGCATTGATACTTGATGTGAACAGTTTACAAAGATTTTGACATACATTGTTTTAGTGTTTTCTCTGCTGTTCTAGGACTCTGTAGCACTAGACTGAAAACCACCAGGTTGGCAGTTCAAATCTACCAGCTGCTGCTCAGAAAACCTTTACAGGGTTGCTATGAATCAGAATCAACCCCACAGAACTTAACAACAACTTAAATTACTAACTTAAATTACTATTATGCTGTTTTTACAATTGTGGACATTGAGACTTAATGAGTGAAAGTCATCTTCTCAAAATAGCACAATCATTTTTCACTTCTATCACAATATATTGTCTTTTTGTTTTCAGGTTGCTAATTAGTAATTCTTACGCACACACAAAAAGCCTTGTAAAATATTTTTTACTCAGCTATATGTGAAAAATACATCTTATCCTACCAGTGATTCTAAGAGTTAAGACTATCTAAAACGCCAGTGAAGGAAAGAAAAAACACAAAACGAAATCTGTAGACTAGGAATTAATGAAGTTTTTCCAGTGCACTCAGTTATAGTATATCCCTGAGAACATCAATCAGTTTATTAACTAAATGCGGGTTCTGAGTTCCTATTATGAGTTATGATGTAAAAGCCAGAAAGAAGCTGCTAAATTTTTCTCTCAGGTTGTGCCTGCAGCAGCAAGTGATAAAAATAATTATAAACTGAGTAAACTTGATGTGTTGCTCAAGTCATGGAGAAGATAAATATAGCAGCCCACAATGTCATTTTCACAGTTACATTTCACACTATAACTACATATTAAGTGGGAAAAACAACTGTTAGCTACATGGCAGCCTCTAAGGGCTCATGATTTTCTTAATATATATATTTTTTGAGATATAATATCTGAAAGACTTAGTAATTAAAGATAAAAATTAGATTGTAACATTTGCAAAACCATGAAAATAGAGCAAGCATTATAACTTTCTAAAATTTAGAGGAAAGGATAGAGAAGTAGATTGAATCTGACTAAGAAATGAAGCTGAACATCAGATCAGCAGAACAAACAGTGCTGGATCTTGGCCATACTGGGAGGTCAAGAGCTCATTCCATAACCAGCTGCTCTCCCCCACATGCTCTCTGGGTATGAAAGAATTACTTCTAGGTACAAGTACCTGCAGTCTTGGTGAGAAGCTGTACCATAAGCACTAGATAACAAAGTAGGTTTGAACCATAAGGTTGGCAGTTCAAACTCACCAACCTCTCCCAGGAAACCCTATACATAGTCAATATTAGTCAGAACTGACTGGAGAGCACTTAACCACAAATGCCCTGACTACAGCTTCCTTCTGGAAATACTTCCAGATCAGTTGTGCTAACTCCAGACACTATCTAGTCTTGCAGGAACTCTATCCAGATAGAAGAACTTTCCGAGGAAGAAATGGAATTGGAACTAGCTGATGAGGAATTCAAAGTAATGATATTTAGGTATCTTCAATGGATTGAGAGTAAGATAAAAACATTCTGTAGATGAAAACAGGAAAATTTTCAGAAATCCATAAAGCACTACAAGAACAAACTGATAACATAAATGACAAATTACCATACAAAAGCAGCAAAAAGAAAAGAAAATTAAAGCAATGATTTAATTGTTTATGTTCTCCAGATCTTTCAGAAAACATGGTGTCATTCTTTTGGCCACATATAAGTGAATCTATAAGAAAGATGATATTGTGGATATCTAGGGAATGGGTACAGTTCAAAAAAGCGTGCCCCACAAATGTGACCACGGAAAAACCAGAGGAGTCTACAATGTGATCCAACATGTTGTCGGCATTGTTGTGAATGTGCAAGTCAAGGGCAATATTCTTGCCAAGAAAATTAATGCGCACATTGAACATATTAAACACTCTAAGAGTTGAGATATCTTCCTGGAACGAAGGAAAATGATCAGAAAATAAGGGAACCAAAGAGAAAGTACTTAGGTTCAACTAAAGCACCAGCCTGCTGCCCTCAGAGAGGCACACTTTGTGAGAACCAATCTAAAGGAGTCTGAGCAGCTAGAACCTATTCATTATGTATTCATGCCATAACAGGAGTGAAATGAATATGTCTGAGGTTCAAATGTCCAGGTCTTTGGTTGTAATTGTGTGGATATGTGGTGTCCTCCCCTGCAAATATGTAGTAGTTAAAGCACATTTTGTTCCAAATTGCTGGATAATAAATGCTCCCACTATTTGAAAAAAAAAAAAAAAAAGGCAAAGTAATAGAAATTAATGGTTGGACAAACAAATCAGTATTCTTGAAGACAAATTTCTTAATACTCATCTGCTAGAAGGAATAATAATAATAAAAAGGTTAAAAAAAAATCAAAAGAAAGCCTAAGAATTATGTAAGACACCATCAGAAAGACTAACTCACACATGATTAAGATTCCCAAATAAGAAGAGACTAAAAAAGTTTAGAGCAAATTGTCAAAGTATGGTTGGAATAAAATATCATGAGAAAGGGGGCTAGATGGTAGATAGGGTAGAGATGCAATGAAGTTCTCCTTCAACAATACCACAGAATACCAGGTGAAGTGGGTTTAGGGCAAAGCTCCAAAACTCTGAACCACATCGGTAGGAATACTTAAAAAGTTTGAAGGCTTATAGTCAGTGGAACTTGTAGCAAAAGTAAGAAATTGTGTACTTTTGAATCTGCTGGGCTCGGCAGTCCAGAGGTGAAAACATGGGTGAGACCAAATGGCAAGACTAAGCGAGGGAGCAGACCCACCACGGAATAACACCATGGGAACCTTGGAGCAAAGGTGGATAATACACTGTGTCTGTTTTGTTTTGTTCTGATTTTTTGTTTTGTTTTGTTTTGTTTTGTTTTGTTTTTGTTTAGTATCTGTTCATTGGCCCCCTCACTGTTTGAGCACCTCCATTCTGGTGACTAGAGGGGGTGTCTGAGTGACACCCTCCTCCCACCATTGGTGGGTTCTTCTGAAATGCATGCATACAGATACTCTCAGCATTTAAAGAGACCAGTAGCCCAAGAGCTGGCCCTGAATTAAATTAAATTAAATTAAATCCTGAAGTACAGCATAACAACAAAACTGAAATTTACCATGCGGCCTTGAAGGCAAGAAGCTGAAAGAGGACATTAAAATCACATTCATATTAGGATACAGATTTTTTTTCTTCTTCTTCTTCTCTCCCTTCTCTCCATTTTCTGTGACTATAGACTATAGTATCTAATTTAGTTTTATTGTTGTTGTTGTTTTGGTGGGGGTTCCCCCCTTTTTTTTT
>NW_006408581.1:3277060-3278168 GCF_000296735.1 Chrysochloris asiatica | reverse complement strand
TAGAATGTTAGAAATAGACAATACACTGAAAGGGCAAAGTAGAACTGAATAAATGGAAGGTAGAACTAGTGAGCTGGAAGACAAATTTCTTAATACCACTAAGATAAAAGATCAAGCAGAAAAAAAGGATTAAAAAATCTGAAGCAGATCTAAGGTTCATGTTGGACAACATGAAGACAAATAACTTAAAAATTGTCAGCATTCCATAACACAAAAAATCACACAAGTCACTAGAAGAATTAGTTTAAGAACTGCTGGAAGAAAATTTCTCTAACAACTTGAAAAGTGAAAAGATAAACATTCAAGAAGCTCAAAGAACCCCAGGAAGGATAGGCCCACAAAAGAAAATCACTGAGACATATCGTAATCAAGCTCTACAAAATCAAAGATAGGAAAGAATCCTGAAAGCAGCTAGGGAAAAGAAAAGTGTTACATACAAAGACAACCAAGTCAAATTAAGCTTGGATCTCTCAGCAGAAACCATGCAAGCAAGAAGGCAATATGGAGACATATATAAAACACTGAAAGAAAAAAACAAAAACCAAAACTTTCAACTAATAATCCTTTATCCAGCAAAGCTATCAATCAAATATGCTGGTGTAATCAAAACATTCCAGGGTAAACAGAAGCTAAGAGATTTTTCCAAAGCCAACCCTGCACTACAAAATATCCTAATGTGAGTTTGGTGGACTGATAACCAACAAGAACAAACAACAACCAGAGATTGACATATGTGGCAGCACCTCCCAGAACAAAATTGACAGATGGAAGAGTCAAGAACAGAACAAAACTATAAGAACAAACTCAGAGCATCTGGGAGGTCAGTCTATGATCAAAACAATTATAATGTAAAAGAAGGTAAACATGTAAGAACAGAGATCCAGATGGTAAGAAGGTCAGGTAGATTACATGATAAAATAGACTGCACTAAATGGAGGGAAAATTTAATGGAATATAAGGAAACCTCAAAGAAAATTAACACTACGTAACATACCAACAAAAGAAAATCCAAGAAGAACATGGAAACGTTAAAACTATGAGGAAACTCACAAGAAAGAACACAAAAAGCAAGAACTCAGCAAAGGAAGACACACAGAACAAAGAAAGC
>NW_006408581.1:3274811-3275763 GCF_000296735.1 Chrysochloris asiatica | reverse complement strand
ATAAAAACAGAAAATACTATGAAAATTTGTATTCCAACAAAGTTGATAACTTAGAAGAGATGGATATATTTTTAGAAAAACACGACCTACCTAAACTTACACAGAGTGAAGTAAAAAGCCTGCACGGACCCATAACAAAACAAAAGAATAAATTGATCAGGTCATCAAAAAACTCCCAACTATAAGAAGTCCAGACCAAGATGGCTTCACTGGGGAGTTCTACCAAACATTCAGGGAAGAGCTATCACTAATTCTACTCAAATTATCCCAGAATATAGAGAAGAATGGAAAATGTCCTGATACATTTTTTGAAGCAAGCATAACCCTCATACCAAAACCAGGGAAAGACATCACTATAAAATAAAATTATAGATCAATATCCCTCATGAACTTAGATTCAAAAGTTCTCAACAAAATCCTAGCCAAAAGAATCAAGCAGCACACCAAAAAGACAATACATCATGATCAAGTGGGATTCATATCAGGTATGCAAGGATGGATTAACATTAGAATAATGATCAACATAATCCATCATATAAATAAGAAAATAGAAAAGAACTACATGATCATATCATTTGATGCAGAAAAAGGCATTGACAAAATCCAACATTCATTCTTGATAAATACACTCACCAAAGTAGGAACTGAAGGGAAATTCCTCAACATAATTAAAAGCATATATACAAAACCAACAGCCTACATTCCTTTCAATGGAGAGAAACTGAAAGCATTCCCTTTGTGAAAAGGAACCAGACAAGGATGTCATTTGTCATCACTCCTATTCAATATTGTGCTTGCAGCAAGAGCTATACTTGCTGATAGGGAAATTAAAGGCATCCAAATTGGCAGAGGAAGTAAAACTCTATTTGCAGACAATATGATCCTACACATAGAAGAACCCAAAAACTCAGTACAAAAGCTTCTAGACCTCATTGGAAGATTCAGCAAAGTG